>NC_142800.1:63775426-63995426 GCF_049724085.1 Artemia sp. Qi Xiang Cuo
AAAAATCACTACAAATCTTAAAAAAGTTTGCACAAAAAATAATCTGTATGTAGTATTCACAAATAATTTTAGAATCATAAATTTTCTAAATTCTGGTAAAGATAAAACCCCAGTTACTCGCCTAAGAGGGGTCTATCAAATACCATACGATTGTGGCAAATATTATATAGGTAGAATACACCAGAATTTAGAAAAGTACATACAACAGCATAAAGATGATGTTGTCAAAGCTCTAAATTCTAATGTTTTCACTGTTTCATCTGATTCTGCATTAGGCAGTCGTGGTTTTGAAATTCCTAGCCTCAATATACTTTTTGATGAATCTGTCCTTATTAGCAAGGACCTTATCATAAAACAGATAGTCCGAAAATCATTTGAAATCGGACTTAAGATTAATAATAATATTTCCTTAAATCGGGACTTGGCGGAATATACGCTAAATACTCTACAGACAAAATTAATTAAAAATGATCTTACAAAATATTTTAAGAAACCAATAGACATTAACACAGAACCGGTCACAAAAAGACCTTTGAGGTTAGCTGCCAAAAAGGCTGGATTAGCAATAAGAACATGTTTTTAAATTATTTTTCTTTCATCTCATTGAATCGCCTTGTTTTAACTTACTTTTTATCAGTCCTGGTTGAACTTCGCTGAAGTAATGATGCTAGGACTGTTTTGAAAGAATTTCCACTTTTTTGGTTTTATTGGTCGCATGTTGTTGTGAGTCTTTTTTCTTTTATATATTTTTGTCTTGCTGAGGACGGCCCTTGGACATAGGGCCGAAATATTCATTCAAATTATCTCCACTGTCTTACAAAAAGATTTCCCTTTTGTTCTTCGTACTTTTGTTGTTTGTGATGGAAAGGCAGTGTGGTCTTCGTCGCTATTTTCAATATGGTCTAGTGGCTAGGATAGTTAACTTTCACTTAACAGGCTCGGGTTCGATTCCCGGGGTGGGAAAATTTTTAACTCTATAATCTTCGAACATTTGAACCTTTTATAATTTATAATGATGCATAATATAAATACTGTAATCTTAACTATAGTGAAGTTGCGTATGCAAGTTAGTATAGGGAAATGTTCGATCTTTATTATAAAGGTCGGTTGAATACCTTTGCTTTTCTCTTTTCAAGATACTATCTCTGTTGTTTGTGTAATACTGTTTTTTCAAATTGCGTATAGCTTGCTTCGATCTAACCATTATTCTAATCAAGAATGAGAGAATTTACATCTGTGCCGTTCTTAAGTAGTAATTAGGACGTCAAGGCGTAATGATTTTATTGACGTCAAGGCGCAATGATATTATTTCATGACGTCATCAGAAACAACAATATAATTTCGTGTTTTTCTATTCACTCCATAGCTCTAATATAAAGCTACGACATTCATTATTTATCTAGTAGGGTTTCAGACAAGGTAGTTCTAATGATGTACTTTTGTTTTGATCTTACTCTATTTTTAGGAGTTTTGTTATATTTCTTAGCATGGGACTGATCGTCTCTTACTAGGTTGCTAGCTACTGCTGCAACCCAAATTCACATATATATTTATTTATGAGAGGCAGCCTGGCCGAGTGGTCCAAGACACTGGTGTTAGCCACCAGTCTCTTCGGAGGAGTGGGTTCAAATCTTACCGCTGGTCTACGATTATGTTTGAAAGACTGCAGTGTGAAAAGACATCAAAAATGCAGTTTTTGGTGGAAAAATTTATTCTCTTTTAGAAATAATTTATTTTAGTTACTATAGATTTTTAACCCAATTAATTTCCTTTAAAATGAGCTATTGAACAACCCTCTACGATGTTCCAGTGCCAAGCTATCTGTGGAAAAGAAAAAGAAAAATAGAAAAAAGAAAAAAATATCCCGTTTGGGGAGAATAACGTGGTTAAAGTAAATTTTCTTGATTTTCATGCCAATATATTTCCCTTGCTGTTCAAGCCAAGGGACAGAAAGTTTCTTATACAAGGGTTTCGGACAAGGCGGTTCTAATGGTGTACTTTTTGTTTTGATCTGACTCCTCTGTTAGGAACTATGGGTTTTTATATTTCTTAACATTGGACGTGATCGTCTCTTACTAGGTTGCTAGCTACCGCTGACCCCATTAACCACGTGTTCTCCCTAGGGAGGCTATGCCCATATAAGGAGCCCTGTCACGAGTCAATAAGGCATTTCTACTGGCGTGGGAGGGGGATTAGTTTCCCTCCAATCACTTTCGACTATTAAAAAGGGCATCGGCCCTTTCTATTTTCAATCAAATGAGCACTTTTCGAAGTTCCTACGACAACTCCTTCGATACAAAGTGCCCTGGTCTAAACAACAACAAAAACAACAAAAAATACATTATAACCACATCAACCTTTACTATAAAAATTTCAAGCCTTCCAATCACTTTCAACTATTAAAAAAGGCACTAGCCCTTTCAATTTCCAATCAAATGAGCCCTTTTGAAGTTTCTACGACAACGCTTTCAATAAAAAACCTTATATGCCCCCAGGGGATAATTAACAACCCTCGTCCTGAGGGCTGGGTGGGGGGTAGTCATCATCACAGACCTAATTTTCAAAACTTTTTACTATGATTAACAAAAGGGCGATCTAAACATTACAATGGGATGGGGTAGGGTGACTTGTTGGGGTAAGAGGGGGAATAGTACCGTCCAATGACTTTCAACTATTGAGAAGGGCACTAACCCTCTCAATTCCCGATTTAAAGAGCCCCTTTTGAAGTTTTTACGACAACTCTATCATTAAAAACCTTATATGCCCAGGGCATAACTTACAACCTTTGCTCTGGTGACTGTGGGTGGTTTGTCATCCTTAAATACATAATTTCCAGAACTTTCAACTATGTTGAACAAAATGGCTATCTCTAAGCCATTTCTCAAATCTAAGTTTAACTGCTTGGAACAAAATGGCTATCTCTAGACTTTGATTTAATGTGTTTGGGGAAATGGAGGGCGTGAGAGGGGGGCTAATTACTCTCCACTCACTTTCGACAATTAAAAAGGGCTATTTCAGTTTCCAATCAAATAAGCCCGTTTTGAAATTTCTACAACGACTTTCTATATAAACCTTATATGCCCCCAGGGCATAACTTACAACCCTTGCACTGAAAGCTCTGATGGGGTTATCATCCTAAAAGACCTTATTTCCAGAACCTTCAAATACGTTGAACAAAATGGCCATCTCAAAATTTTGATTGGAAGTGTTTGGGGAAATAGTGGGCGTGAGAGGGGGTTATTTGCCCTCCAATCGCTTTCGACTTTTAAAAGGGCACTGGCCCTTTCAATTTTCAATTGAGCCCTTTTGGATGTTTTTACACCATCGCTTTCAATAAAAACCTTATATGCTCCCAGGGCATAACTTAAAACCCTGGCCCTGAGGGTTGGGGTGGGGATGGGTTGTCATCCTTAAAGACCTAATTTTCAAAACTTTTCACTGCGTTGAATAAAATGGCTATCTAAAATTTTTGATTGGATGTGTTTGGGGAAAAGGTGGGCGTGAGAGGGGGGTTAGTTGCCCCCAAATCACTTTCGACTATTAAAAAGGGCACTAGCCCTTTGAATTTCCAATCCAATGAGTCCTTTTCCAAGTTTCTACGACAAACAATTCAATACAAACCTTAAATGCCCCCAAGGTATAACTTATAACCCTTTAAACTTTAAACTTCGTGGAACAAACTGGCTATCAAAAAATTTTGATTGGATATGTTTGGGGAAATGGTGGGTGTGGAAGGGGTGTCAGTTGCCTTCCAATCACTTTCGACTTTTCACAAGGGCACTAGCCATTTCAATATCCACTCGAATGAGCCCTTTTTGAAGTTTCTAGGACAACGCGTTCAGTAAAAAACTTATATGTCCCCAGGGCATAACTTGAAACCCTTGCCTTGAGGGCTGTGGGGGAGTGTCCTGCTCAAAAACATAATTTCTATCTGAAAATCCACAACACTGAACAAAATGGCTATCTAAAAATTTTGATTGGATCTGTTTGGGGAAAAGGTGGGCGAGAAAGGGGGCTAGTTGCCCTCAAATCACTTTGACTATTAAAAAGGGCACTAGACCTTTGAATTTTCAATCGAATGATCCCTTTTTCAAGTTTTTTACGACAAAGATTTCAATAAAAACTTATATACCCCCCGAGCATAACTTATAACCCTCGCTCTGAAGACTGTGGGGGGGAGTGTCCTGATCAAAGGTATAATTTCCTGAAATTCAACTGCGTGGAACAAAATGCCTATCTCAAAATTTTGATTGGATGTGTTTGGGGAAATGATGGGCACGGAAGAGGTGTTAGTTGCCTTCCAATTACTTTCCACTATTAAAAAGGGCACAAGCCATTTCAATTTCTAATCGAATGAGCCCTTTTTGAAGTTTCTACGACAACGCTTTCTATAAAAACTTTATATGCCCCCGAGGCATAACTTACAGCCCTTGTCCTGAGGGCTGTGAGGGGGTTGTCATCCTCAAAGACCAAATTTATAAAACTTAAAACTACGTTGAACAAAACGGCTATCTCAAAATTCTGATTGGATGTGTTTGGGGAAAAGGTGGGCGTGAGAGGGGGGTTAGTTAACGTCCAATCACTTTCAACTATTAAAAAGGGCACTAGCCCTTTGAATTCTCAATCTAATGAGCCTTTTTTGAAGTTTCTACGACAACACCTATATAAACCTTATATGCCCCCAGGGCATAACTTACAACCCTTCCCCCGAGGGTTGTGGGGTAGAGTCCTCCTCAAAAACATTTTTTCTATCTGGAAATCAACTCCGCAGAACAAAATGGTTATCTCAAAATTTTGATTGGATGTGTTTGGGATATTGTGGACGGTGGGGGGGGGGCTAGTCGCCCTCCAATCACTTGCGACTATTAAAAAGGGCACTAGCCCTTGGAATTTCCAATCGAATGAGCCTTTCTTTAAGTTTCTACGACAACGCCTTCTATAAAAACCTTATATGCCCCCAGGGCATAACTTAAAACCCTTGCCCCGAGGGTTGTAGGGGAGGGTTGTTCTCCTCAAAAACATATTCTCTATCTGGAAATCAACTACGCTGAACAAAATAGCTATTTCAAAATTTTGATTGGATTTCTTTGGAGGAACTATGGGCGTGGGGGGGCTAGTTGCCCTCTAATCACTTTCGAATATAAAAAAGGGCACTAGCCCTTTGAATTTCCAATCGAATGAGCCTTTTTTGAAGTTTCTGTGACAACACTTCTATAAAAACCTTATATGCCCCAAGGGCATAACTTAAAACCCTTGCCCTGAGGGTTGTTGGGGAGTGTCCTCCTCAAAAACATATTTTGTATCCGGAAATCAACTACGCTGAACAAAATGGCTGTCTCAAAATTTTGATTGGATGTGTTCGGGGGAATGACGGGTGCGGGGGGGGGGGGGTTGTTGCCCTCTAATCACTTTCGACTATTAAAAAGGGCACTAGTCTTTGAATTTTCAATCGAATGAGCCTTTTTGAAGTTTCTACGACAACATCTTCTATAAAAACCTTATGTGCCCCCAGGGCATAACTTAAAACCCTTACCCCGAGGGTTGTGGGGGAGTGTCCCCCTCAAAAACATATTTTCTCACTGAAAATCAACTACGCTGAACAAAATGGCTATCACAAGATTTTAATTGGATGTGTTTGGGGGAATGATGGGCGTGGGGGGGGGGCTAGTTGCCCTCCAATCACTTTCGACTATTAAAAAGGGCACTAGCCACTCCAATTTCCAATCGAATAAGCCCTTTTCGAAGTTTCTACGACAATTCCTTCGATACGAAGTGCCCGGGTATGGAGAAAAACCAAAACAAAAACTACATTGTGCCCACATCGTTCTTTACTTAGGCAGCGCTAGCGCGCTGCCTATGATCAAAGTGTAGTGTAGTATCTGTTCTTATCAGCTTAATATCTGATATGGTCTCTACATATAGATAGAATATTAAATTGATTTTTAGTAACCGGAGGGACGTTGGGGCTTGCTCCACTCCTTCCACACGTTGGCCTGGTATTGCAGTACCTCCGGGATCAACGCACCCCTTTCAAGGAGAAATCAAAGTCCATGAACCCAAATCAATTTTGTAAACCTTGCACTTTTTAAATTTAATAGAAACCACACTTGTAATTTCCTAGCCCTTGAATATATTGAAAATCATATTTTTTCTCCTGAAAAAAAGAAGAAAAATTTTATATAGTTTACAAAAGTTGATGGTGAAAAATCCAATAACCATTTGCCCTAATTTCAGTGCCCTAGCCGGATTAAAGTCCCCGTACATGTTTTTGGAAATAATCCGTAATTATAAGTTACTCAAATTTAAATTGAACCAAGATTCGAGTAGAATTGCTGAAGCGCTTGTTTTTGGCCTAGGACGGCTTGGTTCTGAGGTGAGTTGTTAGTTGTATCAGTAGTAATGACTAAAGCCCCCTTTGGTTGTTAATGAGAAAATAATTTAAATAATCAGTAGAACAGCCACTGGGTTTTATTTCTGGCTCATAAATAAAAGTTTCGACTATTTAGTCATATTTTTAAGAGATTCAAAAACCCCTGATTTTCTTTTCTCAAAAAGGTAAATTTGCATTCAAACGATTAAGACATTTGCCTATGAAAATGAAATGGTAAATTGCTATTTTCAAAAATAATTTAGAGACTTGATTCATTGATGTGAAAAGTTGCGTACACAAGCACCTGTTTCATTAATTGGACCTTCTGAGTGACATTCAAAGCAGTTGGACCATTTCTGGGGTATTCCTGATGCATCTTTTCGGTAACCTGCATGCAGGGAGTATGTTTTGGTTTATTTCAACATCCCCCCTAAACATTCTCTGGAAGTTTTTTTCACACCCTTAGCCTCAGTAATAGTATCCGTAGTGGTAATAGTAGAAGTAGTAGCTGTAATAGTAGTAGCAGTTTGCACAGAGTGACTTTTGGTTAGTTCAACATCCCTCTCAACACGCCCTGGGAGTTTCAACTTAATACTTTACGTTGTTCCTGAGACATCTTTTAGCAACCTGAAGGCACATAGTACGTTTTGAGTTAGTTCAATACCCCCCTAAGGATTCCCTGAAAGTTTGCCCCTGATACCCTTAACCTCATTAGAAGTAGTAATCGTAGCTGTAGCAATAGTGGTAAAATGCACATAGTGCCTTTTTTTTAGTGCAATGTCCCCCTCAACATGCCCTAAAAGTGTCAAGCTAATTCTCTAAGCTGCTCCTAAAATATTACTTGTATGCCCATTTGAAAACCTTTATGCATATAATGTGTTTTGATTTAGTTGAAGCTCCCCCTGAACATTCCCTGAAAATTTCACCTTAATACCTTACTATTCTCACTTGTAGCGGCCATCGTAGTAACAGTATTAGCAGTATGCACTCAGTGTCTTCTGGTTAGCTGAAAATCTGTGTCAACTCACCCTGAAAGTTTCAACTTAAGGCTCTAACCCGTTCCTTAGATATTGGTGGTACATTCTTAAATTTGCTTCAAATATGGACACAAAAGCTGAATTTTTAATCACCAAAGAAAATACACAGACATAAAAAAATGAGACTTTATCAGATGAATAATTTCTTACTTTGGTTTTGTTAGTATATATCCTTTTCATTATTCCAATTACTTGATTAATTTTATATTTCTATCTTGTTACTAACAATGTAGCGTTGAAGAATAGATGGCCTTCAAGCAAAAATAGTAGAATTTGAGCATACACTTATCAAAGCACCTTAAGCTTTGAACTCTAAAAAAGCAATAGAAATTGAAAAAAGTCCTTAAAGATGGAATTTTAGTTACTACTATCACTGCAACCCGGATTTTCAAACCATGCTTTTTAACTTTTCGTTACTCTGGGCTGCGGTTCATCTTTTACTAGGTTGCAGCAAGAGCTGCAACCATGGTATTATATTAACTTTTAGTTACTATATGCCGTGGTTTGTTCTTTACTGTTTTTTTTTTTATATATTTACAACCATAATGCCAATGTCAAATCAATTTCATCATTTAAATGATAATCCAGCTATTGAAATTTTAATTGACAAATTCAAATGTTTTGAACATGATTTCTTAGAAAATACAAATTAGCTATACAAAGAGCTAGGAAGTATATAATAGCTTTGATGTTAAAAGCAGATATCACCATCTAGTAGGTTCCAAAGTCAAAATAAACCTGCAATATAAGAAACGTAGTTATAACGTTATAACGGAGTATTAGCAAAACCTAGTGGGTTTGGTAGAAGAGAGGAGGGAGGGAGGAAGGGAGGTAAGGATGGCATGCATTAAATTACCGAGGACCTGTAAGATGCAGCCATATAGCCAGAGAGAATAATAGTAAGATATTGTACCATTTGTGTCTACATAGGGACTATCTATCTGAAACTTAAATATTTAAAATCAGCATGCAAATCCGATTCTTTTGATGTATCTATTGCCATTAAAATTCCGTTTTTTAGAGTTTCGGTTACTATTGAGACGAGTCAGTCCTACTATACAGTTCGTTACCATCGAGCTGTTTGATAAGAATTGACAGTGTGTTTCAATTTAGTTCAACATCCTGCTCAAAAATCCCTGAAAATTTCACTGTGATACCCTTTCTCATATAATACATCATAAACCGTTTTAATCACTTTCACTAACATGAGCAGCTTAGCGCAGTGGAATTGAGTTGGATGTTTACCCCGGAGATGGATGGAGCGAAACCTTATCGAACCTCGCTGTCTAGCGTTCTTTGGTCAGGTTTCGATCCACCGACCTCTGGAGCTGCTCTTAAGATTATTATAAAGATCACTTCATTATTGTGATAACGCTCCTTGATCCTTTGTTTGCCTCCTTCAATTTTTAATTGTCGATAATCCTGGTCTGTTAAATACCTTAGCTTTTCTCTTTTCAAGATGCTATCTCTGTTTTTTGTATAGTACTGTTTTTTTCTTTAACTTACGTGTAGCTTGCTTGGATGAAACAATATTAATATCATTTTTGTATTATTATAGCCACTTATATAATAATCATGACGTCATGGCGTAATGATATTATTTCATGACGTTTATGTGTCGAAAGATATTAGTAAATGTTAGATTTTTATCTAAACCTACTTACCTGTCTGGAAAGCTGCCTTGATCGTGAAGGAGGCGCTCCCAGGGCGAGGCCTTTCCATTGTACGTCGGATTGGTTGACCCTTGTAATTAACCCAAATGTGGGCAATTCAACAGTGTAATTTTGGTAGTGGTGGCTGCATTCGCGCGGACCCCTGTCCACACATTGAAAAGCGTTTTATTTTATCCTCTTTTATATGTCACACATTTTGAAGTTTAAAGGAAAAAGTATACAATTTGATGTTGTTCAAGACAATAATGGGACTTGTCAAATTCATAATTGGGCCCTTTCGAAAAGAGTAATTTGCTGATAAGCTTACATGTTTGAAATATCACATTCCCATCAGTGAATGTGATTAAAACGGTTTGTGATGTATTATATGGGAAAGTTTTTGATGAATCCACAATTTTATAGAAAAGAACGAGATCTAGTTGTAGCTGTAGCTGTAATCTAGTGGAAGTGGGTTCGGCGTTTGCCACGGAGATGGATGGATCGAAACCTCATCGAATCTCGTTGGGCCCATGGTCTAGCGTTCTTTGGTTAGGTTTCGATCTACCAACCTCTGAAGCTGCTCTGAAGATTCTTATATAGATGTGGATTATACCATTTGTGTCTAAATAGAGACTATCTATCTGAAACTTAAATATTTAAAATCAGCATACAAATCCGATTCTTTTGATGTATCTATTGCTATTAAAAATCCGTTTTTTAGAGTTTCGGTTACTGTTGAGACGAGTTACTCTTACTATACAGTTCGTTACAATCGAACTGTTTGATAGGAATTGACATAGTGTGGTTCAATTTAGTTCAATATCCTGCTCAAAAATCCCTGAAAGTTTCACTGTGATACCCTTTTCCATATAATACATCATAAACTGTTTTAATCACATTCACTAACGTGAGCAGCTTAGCGCATTGGAAGTGAGTTGGGTGTTTGGCCCGGGAATGGATGGATCGAAACTTCATCGAACCTGGCTTTGTAGCGTTGTTTGGTCAGGTTTCGATCCACCGACCTCTGAAGCTGCTCTGTAGATTATTTTCAAGAAAACTTCATCATTGTGATAATGCTCATTGATCTTTTGTTTGGCTCCATTAATTTTCAGTTCTCGATAATCCTGGTCTGTTAAATACCTTTGCTTTTCTCTTTTCAATATGCTATTTCTGTTTTTTGTGTAGGCTAGTACTGTTTTTTTTTTAACTTAAATGTAGCTTGCTTGGATGAAACAATATTAATATCATTTTTGTATTATTATGGTCATTTATATAATAATCATGACGTCATGGCGCAATGATATTATTTCATGACGTTTTTGTGTCAAAAGATATTATTAAAATGTTAGATTTTTATTTAAACCTACTTACCTGTCTGGAAAGCTGGCTTGATCATGAAGGAGGTGGTCCCAGGGCGAGGTCTTTCCATTGTACGTTGGGTTGGTTGACCTTGTGACACTCTTTGGTTAGGTTTCGATCTACCAACCTCTGAAGCTCCTCTGAAGATTCTTATTAACATGTTGATTATACCATTTGTGTCTGCATATAGACTCTCTATCTGAAACTTAAATATTTAAAATCAGCATACCAACCCGATTCTTTTAATGTATCTATTGATATTAAAATTCTGTTTTTTAGGGTTTCGGTTACTATAGAGACGAGTCACTCTTACTACACAGTTCTTTACAACTGAACTGTTTGATAAGAATCGACAAAGTGTGTTACAATTTAGTTCAACATCCAGCTCAAAACATACAAACCCGTCTCCACTCTGCCCCCTCTAGGGGGTGGTTACCACTTTAGTCTTTTCCTATCTCCGCTGGCTAAAGTTAAACAGTCGTTTTCTATAACTGAAACCGCTTATAGACCTCTCACTGACTCAGGACTTTTCAATTTTGGCTCCTGGATTACTACTGAAAATTGGTCCACTGTGTATCAAACAAATGACGTTGACTACATTGGCTTTGTCCCTCCAAAATCTATTGAGGAGTAATTATGAATTCCACTTTCCTGAGAAAATTTTTAAAACATGTTCTACAGATAAGCCTTATGTTACTGAGTCTTTTAAAAAAATTATAAGAAAAAAAATCAATTTTTTCAAAGCAGGTCGCACTACTGAGGCTAATAGTCTAAGGAAGTTCCTAAAGAAAAAATTAAGAAAAGCAGCTTCTAATTATTATAATAATAAAGTCAAAGATCTATATTCTAACAAGCACAAGCAATTGTAAAGAAAAACTAAATAAATATGAAGAAAAAGTCCTTCCGAAATTGATATTCATCTCCCTGAACACCCTAATAAGACTGCCAACGATCTGAACTTGTACCTTGCTTCCATTGTGCAAAGTCTCCCCCCTTTCACTGGCTCAAGTCCAACTATTCCTCCCAAGACTTCCTTTCCCTTTATTTCTCCCTCTGATTTTATAATTAAATTCTAAAGTTTAGAAAATCAAGTATTTGTCCCCTGGACATCCCAGTTGACTTAATAAAAGCCTTTTCGGACAAAATTGCTGACCCTTTATCAAATATTTTCAACCTCATCACAAAATTTAGTAAATTCCAATGTTGCTGGAAACAATGTTTTACAACACCTGTCTCTAAAAAATGCACCAGTCTGACTTTTGCCAACATTCGCCCCATTACGCTCACTTCTGTTTTTTCCAAACTTTATGAAGGTTTCCTCTGTGACTGGCTTAAGCATAAAATTTGTCCGCGTATTGACACCTGGCAGTTTGGTAACTTAAAGAAAACTTCCACCACCCATTACCTTGTGCACTTAATGCATACCATAATAAGTAACCTTGATAAACCAAATGTCTGGCTGAACCTTGTCTTAGTTGATTTCCAAAAAGCTTTTAACCTGGTTGACTACACAATCCTATTTCGTTCACTACTGGTTAACTTTAAACTTGATCCTTTGTTAGTAAATATTGTTATATCGTTCTTCCAAATAGATCCCAAGTTGTTAAATACAAAAATATTTTCTCTAACCCCCTCCCTATATATTGTGGAATTCCTCAAGGAACCTTATTGGGACCACTTTTATTTCTAGTCATGATTAACGATATTGGTAAGGACTTCCCCCAAAGGTGGAAATATGTGGATGACTTGTCGATCCTCGAAGTATGTCACAGGAATATTAAAAGTGACCCCCTTGAAATTCTATCCCACATTTCGGATGAAGCTAAGAACCTAAATATGACAGTAAATTCCACTAAGTCAAATATAATGACGGTAAATTTCTTGAAATCTATTCCCGCCTTCCTTGACCCTATCCCCTCAGATATTTCTGTTTCTTCCTTTAAATTACTTGGGGTTACAATTTCCTCTAATTTAAAGTGGGATATCCACGTGAAAGATATTGTCCGTAGAGCTTATGCGTCCATGTCTCTCCTTAAGCTCTTGAATAAATTTAACATCCCCCCATCCCATTCTTTAAGGATTTATACCTCCTTTGTCCGCCCGTATTTTGATTATGCTTGTCCAGTTTGGCATCCTGGCATCTCCCGTGATGAATCAGATAAAATTGAATCTATTCAAAAAAGAGCCCTAAGAATTATTTTTAAAGAAACTTTGGTACCAAATTCACTCCTTCTAAAAAAGGCCAAGCTGGATACTCTTGAGCACAGGAGAGGAATGCTGTGCCTCCGTTTTGCAAAAAATGCAATAATAAACCCTTGCACGGAAAACATTTTCCTCAAAAGACACTCCCCATCCAGACACCGCCTGCCACGTACTGTTTCTGAACCCATCCCTATCTTGTCCCCCATCCGTTGTTTAACCTCCAGATATGAAAAAACTTTTGTCCCCCTCATTACTGATCAAATAAACCACTTTTTTTAGTGTTTTTTTTTTTTTAGGTTTTTTTTTTTTGTTTTTTTGTTCTGGTGATACCCATGCTGGTGTCCGTTTGGCTCTTCCGATCCCTCCCCTTTTTATATACTCTCTTTTAAACCTTTTTAACACTATTTTTATCTCAATTTTTTTTGGTTTTGTTTTAATTTGTGCCTTTTTAACTTTCTTACATTTGACACTTTTTGTTTTTTAGACTAATGAATGGCTTTGCCTTTCTGATATTGTTGTTTTTGGCATTGTTTAGCCAGTTTTTTAGTTGTTGTGCTATTTCTATGTATTTTTTTATTATATGACCCCGAAATGCGAATTCGGCACTTCGGGGCTTGTGATAGTCATTTTTTGAAATAAATATCTTATCTTATCTTGAAAGTTTCACCGTGATACCCTTTTCCATATAATACATCATAAACCGTTTTAATCACATTCATTAACGAGAGCAGCTTAGCGTAGTGGAAGTGCGTTGGGTGTTTGCCCCGGAGATGGATGGATCGAAACTCATCGAACCTCACTGTCTAGCGTTCTTTGGTCAGATTTCGATCCACCGATCTCTGAAGCTGCTCTGAAGATTATTATCAAGAAAATTTCGTCATTGTGAGATCTTTGGTTTGGTTCGTTTAATTTTCAGTTCTCGATAATACTGGTCTGTTAAATACCTTTGCTTTTCTCTTTTCAAGATGCTTTCTCTGCTTATTGTGTAGCACTGTTTTTTTTTAACTTACGTGTAGCTTGCTTGGATGAAACCATATTAATATCATTTTTGTATTATTTTGGTCACTTATATAATAATCATGACGTCATGGCGTAATGACATTATTCCATGACATTTTTGTGTCGAAAGATATTTGTAAAATGTTAGATTTTTATCTAAACCTACTTACCTGTCTGGAAAGCTGTCTTGATCATGAAGGAGGCGTTCCCAGGGCGAGGCCTTTCCATTGTCCGTCGGATTGGTTGATCCCTGTGATTACCCCAAATGGGGGTAGCTCAACAGTGTAATTACAGAAGGTCTTAACCCCAATACTTTTCTTTAAAATGAGCCATTGAACAACTCTCTGTGATGTTCCAGTGCCAAGCCATCTGTGGAAGAAAATAAAGAAAAAAGAAAAAAATAGGCCGTTTAGGCAGAATGCTGAAGTAGCTACCACTTTTCTTGTTTTTCAAGCCAAGGGACAGAAAATTTTCTAGGGGTTGCAGATAAGGTGGTGCTAATCGTGTACTTTTTATTCTGATCTGATTCTATTTTTAGGAGTTAGGCAATATTGTATTTATTAACATTGGGCGTGATCGTCTTTTACTAGGCTGCTAGCTACCGCTTCAACCCGGACAATTGGCTTGCACGATCAGCCGTTAACCGAGAAGGTTGGAAGTTCAAGGCAACCCGGGGTCGATTTCTTCTAGTTTGTAATTCAGCTATGAATAAAACCGTGATACCGATGATACTTACAAAATTTCATCTGCAGTATCGATCCTTATGTAAATTAGTTCCTCTGGGTTGAAGCTAGTTTGTTACTGTAATAAATAAATCAATTTCCTTTCAAAGAAGCTATTAAACAACTCGCTATGATTCTCCAGTGCCCCGCCAGCTGCGCCAAAAAGAGACGAACCTCAGAGAATCAGGCAGCTGCTTAAGTCCAATATATACAATAGTTTTTACTTCTAATGCACGTCTTTTAATTTAAATTATATGTCAGCAATTTCCGATGAAACTTACATACTTCCCATTTATAATGAACTATTTCAATCCTTTATGTATTAGTATAGGCAAGAGTCTGTTCTTTATTGTAAATATCCTTAGGAGTTATGGGTTATCATATTTCTTAATATTGGACCTGATCGTCTCTTACTAGGTTGCTAGCTACCGCTGCAACCCAGATTTGCTACCCCCCCCCCCAAAAAAAATACTGAATTTTACATAATAATGGGTAATTATGTAAAAAAACATAATTGACAAAAACCATTTATGATGAACTATATCGGTCCTTTGTGTAATTTATAATATTAATTTATGACGTCGTGGTGCAAATGGCTAGAACGATCGGTCGTTAACCGAAAATTTGGCGGTTCAAGCCCACCCGGGGTTGATTTCTTTTGTTTGATATTCAGCTATCAATAAATCCTGTTTATAGTATCGATCTTTTATGTATAATGGATAATTATATAAAATAAACCTAATTGACAAGCACCATTTATGACGAGCTATATCGGTCCTTTATGTAATATCCGTTGAAACTTACATAGTCCCCTTACATTTATAATGAACTATATCGATCCAATATGTATGTCTTATATTGTCTTGTCTAAATATAAGCAGGTATAAATATTGCATTCACATATTACTTCATATATGGTTACTACCTACGATTATGACATCATTCATCAAGATTGGCCATAAAAATGCAGTTTTTAGTTGAAAAATTGATTTGATTTAAAATTAAAAAAACAATTTAATTACAAATAGCACTATATCTAGTAATTTCCTTTAAAATGAGCCATTGAACAACTCTCTACGAAGTTCCAGTGCCAAGCTATCTGTGGAAAAGAAGAAAAAAGAAAAAATACCGTTTGGGCAGAATGCTGTAGTAGCTGACACTTTGCTTTATTTTCAAGCCAATATATTTCCCTTACTGTTAAAGCCAAATGACAGAAAATTTCCTATATGGGGTTTTGGACAAGGCGGTTCTAATGGCTTACTTTTTGTTTTGATCTGAGTCTATTTTTAGGAGTTATGGGTTATTATATTTCTAAACATTGGACGTGATCATCTCTTACCAAGTTACTAGCTACCGCTACAACCCAGATCCGGTTGCAATTAAGAAATTAAAACTATTGCTCAGACATCATAAATTTTTTTGCAGTATGCAGCTAAATAAAATTATTTTATTTATAATTTTCAGGAATTATTCTATTTTCAGTTAAAAAATGATTTTTTATTAAAACACCCCAAAAATTACTGCATTTTACATAATAATGGATAATTACATATAAGAAAAACGTATTTACAAACACCATTTATGATGAACTATATCGGTCCTTTACGCAATGATTACAAAAAGGAAAAAGCCTACGGCTTTTTCTTCTTTGGAATAGTAAGAGCCAATCTACTAAAGAATCAGGCAGCTAACTAAGTCCAATATATGCAATGGTTAGCTCTTTTAATGATTCCGTTATTTAGAGTTTCGGTTACTATTGAGACGAGTCGCTACTACTATACAGTTCGTTACCACGAACTGTTTGATTGTCGAAAAAAAGCGCGAATAAATATTGCATTCGCTTATTTCTTCATATATGGTTACTACCTACGATTATGACGTCATTGACCCAGATTGGCCTTAAAAATGTAGTTTTTAGTTGAAAAATTGATTTTATTTAAAATAATCTTTAATACAAATAGCACTAGATCTAGTAGTTTCCTTTAAAATGAGCCACTGAACAACTCTCTACGATGGTCCACTGCTATGCTATCAGTGGAAAATAAAAAAGAAAAAAAGAGCTACCAGTGTCTCTTAGGCAGAAGGCTATAGTAGCTGCCACTTTTCTTGATTTTCAAGCCAATATAAATCCCTTGTTGTTCAAGCCAAGGGACAGAAAGTTTCTTATATAGGGGGTTCGATCAAGGCGGTTACAATTGTGCACTTCTTGTTTGGATTTTACTCTATTTTTAGGATATGGGTTATTACATTTCTTAACATTGAACGTGATCGTCTCTTACTAGGTTGCTAGCTACTGCTGCAGCCCGGATACAAGTTGAAACTTACATTATCCCCATTTATAATGAACTATATCGATCCAATTTTTATGTCTTATATTATTTTGTCGAAAGATAAGCGCGTATAAACATTGCATTCACTTTTTACTTCATATATGGTTACTACCTAAGATTATGACGCCATTCATCAAAACTGGCCATAAAAATGCAGTTTTTAGTCGAAAATTTGATTTTATTTAAAAAAGAAAATTCAAATGACACTAGATCTAGTAATTTCCTTGAAAATGAGCCATTGAACAACTTTCTACGATTTTCTAGTGCCAAGCTATCTGTAGAAAAGGAAAAAAGGAGGAAAAAAAAATACCGTTCAGGCATAATGCTGTAGTAGCTGCCACTTTTCTTAATTTTCAAGCCAATATATTTCCCTTGCTGTTAAAGCCAACTGACAGAAATTTTGCTATATAGGGGTTTTGGACAAGTCGGTTCTAATGCTGTACTTTCTGTTTTGATCTAACTCTATTTTTAGGAGTTATGGGTTATAATATTTCTTAACATTGGACGTGATCGTCTCTTACTAGGTTGATAGATACCGCTGCAACCCGGATCCTGTTGGAAAACAAATTTTTTGTTATAACACCCCAAAAATTACAGCATTTTACATAATAATGGATAAATAAATATATAAAAAAAACGTATTGACAAACACCATTTATGATGAACTATATCGGTCCTTTATGTAATGATCACAAACAGGAAAAAGCCTACTTTTTTTCTTTGGAAAAGTAAGAGACGATCTTCGAAGATTCAGGCAGCTAAATAAGTCCAATATATGCAATGGTTAGCTCTTTTCATAATTCCGTTTTTTAGAGTTTTGTTTACTATTGAGACGAGTTACTCTTACTATACACTTCGTTACCACGAACTGTTTGATTGTCGAAAAATAAGCGCGGATAAATACTTCATTCGCTTATTTCATCATATATGGTTACTAGCTACGATTATGACGTCATTGATCCAGATTGGCCATACAAATGCAGTTTTTAGTGGAAAAATTTATTCTATTCAAAATAATTTTTAATAGAAATTAGACTAGATCTAGTAATTTACTTTAAAATGAGCCATTCAACAACTCTCTACGATGTTCCACTGCCAAGCTATCAGTCGAAAAGAAAAGAGAAAAAAGATGCCGTTTAGGTATAATGCTGTAGTAGCTGCCACTTTTCTTGATTTTCAAGCCAATATATTTCCCTTGCTCTTAAAGCCAAATGACAGAAATTTTACTATATAGGGGTTCCGAACAAGGCTTGGATGAAACCATATTAATATCATTTTAGTATTATAATGGTCACTTATATAATAATCATGACGTCATGGCGTAATGATCTTATTTCATAACGTTTTTGTGTCGACAGATATTAGTAAAATGCTTGATTTTTATCTAAGCCTACTTACTTGTCTGGAAAGCTGCCTTAATCATGAAGGAGTCACTCCCAGAGCGAGGCCTTAAAATTTTAGTTACTATGGGCTTTGGTTTGTCTTTTACTAGATTGCAGCTACAGCTACAACAATATCTCGTTCTTTACTATACAATTGTGGATTCATCAAAATTTTCCGTATAATACATCCCAAACCGTTTTAATCATATTCACTGATGTGAGCAGCTTAGCGAGGCGGAAGTGTGTTCGGCGTTTGCCGCGGAGATGGATGGATCGAAACCTCTTCGAACCTCGTTGTCAAGCGTTCTTTGGTCAGGTTTCAATCCACCGACCTCTGAAGCTTCTCTGAAGATTATTATCAAGATTACTTCATCATTGTGATATCTCTCCTTGATATTTTGTTTTGCTCCTTCAATTTTTAATTCTCGATAATCCTGGTCTGTTAAATACCTTTACTTTTCTCTTTTCAAGATGCTATCTCTGTTTTTTGTGTAGTACTTCTTTTTTTTTAACTTACGTGTAGCTTGCTTAGATGAAACCATATTAATATCATTTTGGTATTATTACGGTCACTTATATAATAATCATGACGTCATGGCGTAATGATATTATTTCATGACTTTTTTGTGTGGAAACATATTTGTAAAATGTTAGATTTTTATCTAAACCTACTTATCTGTAGAGACTATCTATCTGAAACTTAAATATTTAAAATCAGCATAGAAATCCGACTCTTTTGATGCATCTATTGATATTAAAATTCTGTTTTTAGAGTTTCGGTTACTATTGAGACGAGTCACTCTTACTACACAGCAGATTACCATCGAACTGTTTGATAAGAATCGACAAATTGTGTTTCAATTTAGTTCAACATCCTGCTCAAAAATCCCTGAAAGTTTCACTGTGATACCCCTTTCCATATAATACATCATAAACCATTTTAATCACATTCATTAACGTGAGCAGCTTAGTGCAGTGGAAGTGCATTAGGTGTTTCCTCCGGAGATGGATGGCTCGAAACCTCATCGAACTTCTCTGTGTAGCGTTCTTTGATCAGGTTTCGATCCACCAACCTCTGAAGCTGCTCTGAAGATTATTATTAAGAAAACTTCATCATTGTGATAGTTCTCCTTGACCTTTTGTTTGGTTCCTTTAATTTTCAGCTCTAGATAATCCTGGTCTGTTAAATACCTTTGCTTTTTTGTTTTCAAGATGCTATCTCTGTTTTTTGTGTAGTACTGTTTTTTTAACTTACTGTAGCTTGCTCGGATGAAACCATATTAATATTATTTTTTATTATTATGATCACTTATATAATAATCATGACGTCATGGCGTAATGATATTATTTCATGACGTTTTTGTATCGAAAGATATTAGTAAAATGTTAGATTTTTATCTAAGCCTACTTACCTGTCTGGAAAGCTGCCTTGATCATGAATTAGGCGCTCCCAGGGCGAGGCCTTTCCATTGTACGTCGGATTGTTTAACCCCTGTGATTACCCCAAATGGGGGCAACTCAACAATGTAATTTTGGTAGTGATGGCTGCGTTTGTGCGGACCGCTGTCCACACATTGAAAAGTGTTTTCATTTTCTCCTCTTTTATATGTCACACATTTTGAAGTTTAAAGGAAAAATTATACAATTTGATATTGTTCAAGACAATAATGGGACTTGTCAACTTCATCATTGGGCCCTTTTGAAAAGATTAATTTGTTGTTAAGCTTACATGTTTGAAATATCACATTCACATCAGTGAATGTGATTAAAGCGGTCTGTGATGTATTGTACGTGAAAGATTTTGATGACTCCACAATTTTATAGAAAAGAAAGGTATATAGTTGTAGCTTTAACTTCAATCTATTGGAAGTAAGTTCGGTGTTTGCCGCAGAAATGGATGGATCGAAACCTCATCGAACCTCGCTGGGCCCAAAGTCTAGCGTTCTTTGGTTAGGTTCGATCTACAAACCTCTGAAGCTGCTCTGAAGATTCTTATGTGTATTATACCATTTGTGTCTACATAGAAACTACCTATCTGAAACTTAAATATTTAAAATCAGCATACAAATATGATTCTTTTCATGTATCTATTGATATTAAAATTCTGTTTTTTAGAGTTTCGGTTACTATTGAGACGAGTCACTCTTACTACACATTTCGTTACCATCAAACTATTTGATAAGAATCGACAAAGTGTGTTTCAATTTAGCTCAACATCCTGCTCAAAAATCCCTGAAAGTTTCACTGTGATACCCTTTTCCATATAATACATCATAAACCGTTTTAATCACATTCATTAACGTTAGCAGCAAAGCGCATTGGAAGTGATTTGGGTGTTGGTCCCGGATATGGATGGATTGGAACCTCATCGAACCTTGCTGTCTAGCGTTCTTTGGTCAGGTTTCGATCCACCGACCTCTTAAGCTGCTCTGAAGATTATTATCAAGAAAACTTCATCATTGTGATAACGCTCATTGATCATTTGTTTGGCTCCTTTAATTTTCAGTTCTCGTTAATCCTAGTCTGTTAAATACCTTTGATTTTCTCTTTTCAAGATGCTATCTCTGTTTTTTGTGTAGTACTGTTTTTTTTTTACTTGCGTGTAGCTTGCTTGGATGAAACCATATTAATATAATTTTTGTATTATTATGGTCACTTATTTAATAATCATGACATCATGGCGTAATGATATTATTTCATGATATTTTTGTGTCGAAAGATATTAGTAAAATGTTAGATTTTTATTTAAACCTACTTCCGTTTTTTAAAATTCCGTTTGTTAGACTTTCAGTTACTATTTAGACGAATCACTCCTACTATAAAGTTCGTTACCATCGAACTGTTTAATAAGAATTGAAATAGTGTGTTTCAATTTAGTTCAACATCCTGCTCAAAAATCCCTGAAAGTTTTACTGTGATACCCTTTCTCATATAATACATCATAAACTGTTTTAGTCACTTTCCCAATTTGAGCAGCTTAGCGCAGTGGAAGTGCGTTGGGTGTTTGCCCCGGAGATGGATGGATCGAAACCTCATCGATCCTCGCTGTCTAGTGTTCTTTGGTCAGGTTTCGATTTACCGTCGTCTTAAGCTGCTCAGAAGATTATTATCAAGAAAACTTCATCATTGTGATAACGCTCATTGATCATTTGTTTGGCTCCTTGAATTTATAATTCTCGATAATCCTGGTCTGTTAAATACCTTCGCTTTTTCTCTTTTCAAGATGCTTTCTCTGTTTATTGTGTAGCACTGTTTTTTTTAACTTACGTGTAGCTTGCTTGGATGAAACCATATTAATATCATTTTTGTATTATCATGGTCACTTATACAGTAATCATGACGTCATTGCGTAATGATATTATTTCATGACGTTTTTTTTATCGAAAGATATTAATAAAATGTTAGATTTTTATCATTACAATTTGATGTTGTTCAAAGACAATAATGGGACATTTCAAATTCATCATTGGACCCTTTTGAAAAGAGCAATTTGTTGATAAGCTTACATGTTTGAAATATTACGGAAGGATTATGCCTAAAATCCCAAACATATGAGAGAGCTGAGCGTATACTCTATAGATTGTAAATACTGTCATTTGGTTGGTTCAACATCCCCTTCAAAATGCACTGAAGACTTCTACTTAACACTCTAGCTGTTCCTGGGACATAGCTGTTACGACTTTTAAATAATCAATCTGCAGCAAGAGCTGCAACCATAATATTATATTAACTTTTAGTTACTATATGCCGAGGTTTGTTCTTTACTGGGTTTTGGATATCTTTACAATCATAATACCAATGTCCATAATCATATTAAACTATTCCGTTCCCTTATATGTCCTATCAATATCTGTTGCATCACAGTGAAATCATCACAGTGAAACTTTCAGGGATTTTTTAGCTTGTTGTTGAACTAAATTGAAACACACTTTGTCAATTCTTATCAAACAGTTTGATGGTAACGAAATGTGTAGTAAGAGTGACTCGTCTCAATAGTAACCGAAACTACATGAAAAGAATACATGAAAAGAATCAGATTTGTATGCTGATTTTAAATATTTAAGTTTCAGATAGGTAGTTTCTATGTAGACACAAATGGTATAATACACATCAATATAAGAATCTTCAGAGCAGCTTCAGAGGTTGGTAGATCGAAACCTAACCAAAGAACGCTAGACTTTGGGCCCAGCGAGGTTCGATGAGGTTTAGATCCATCCATTTCTGCAGCAAACACCGAACTTACTTTCAATAGATTGAAGCTACAGCTACAACTAGCCATCTTTCTTTACTATAAAACGCTGAATCCACATCCGCTGCGCTAAGCTGCTCACATTATTGAATGTGATTAAAACGGTTTGTGATGTATTAAACGGGAAAGTTTTGATGAATCAACAATTTTATAGTTAAGAACGAGATCTAGTTGTAGCTGTAGCTGCAATCTAGTAAAAGACAAGGTGAAGCCCATAGTAACTAAAAATTTTAAACATGTTTTGAAACATAATAATTGCAGCAGTTGGCACAACCTAGTAAAAGGTGAAACAGAGCCCATAGTAACCAAAAAGTGAAAAAAACACATTTTGAAAACTATAATAAAGAACGAAATCTAGGCCATGAACTGAAATGTGACTAAATTTGAAAAGAAATCATCATATGCTTGATGATGCAACAGATATAAATAGGACATATAAGGGAACGGAATAGTTTAATATGATTATGGACATTGGTATTATGATTGTAAAGATATCCAAAACCCAGTAAAGAACAAACCCCGGAATATAGTAACTAAAAGTTAATATAATGTTATGGTTGCAGCTCTTGCTGCAGATTGATTATTTAAAAGTCGTAACATCTATGTCCCAAGAACAGCTTAGAGTGTTAAGTAGAAATCTTCAGTGCATTTTGAAGGGGATGTTGAACCAACCAAATGACAGTATTTACAATCTATAGAGTATACACTCAGCTCTCTCATATGTTTGGAATTTTAGGCATAATCCTTCTGTAATATTTCAAACATGTAAGCTTATCAACAAATTACTCTTTTCAAAAGGGCCCAATGATGAATTTGAAATGTCCCATTATTGTCTTTGAACAACATCAAATTGTATACTTTTTCCTTTAAACTTCAAAATGTGTGACGTATAAAAGAGGAGAAAATTAAAACACTTTTCAATGTGTGGACAGGGGTCCCACGAACGCAGCCACCACTACCAAAATTACACTGTTGAGTTACCCCCATTTGGGTTAATCGCAGGGGTCAACCAATCCGACGTACAATGGAGGCCTCGCCTTGGGATCGCCTCCTTCATGATCAAGGCAGCTTTCCAGACAGGTAAGTAGGTATAGATAAAAATCTAACATTTTATTAATATCTTTCGATAAAAAAATCGTCATGAAATAATATCTTTACGCCATGACGTCATGATTACTGTATAAGTGACCATAATAATACAAAAATGATATTAATATGGTTTCATCCAAGCAAGCTATACGTAAGTTAAAAAACAAAACAGTGCTACACAATAAACAGAGAAAGAATCTTGAAAAGAGAAAAAGCAAAGGTATTTAACAGACCAGGATTATCGAGAATTAAAAATTGAAGAAGCCACACAAATGATCAATGAGCGTTATCACAATGATGAAGTTTTCTTGATAATAATCTTCAGAGCAGCTTCAGAGGTCAGTGAATCGAAACCTAACCAAAGAACACTAGACAGCGAGGATCGATGAGCTTCTGATCCATCCATCTCCGGGGCAAACACCCAAAGCACTTCCAGGGCGCTAAGCTGCTTACATTAGGGAAAGGGATTCAAACAGTTTATGATGTATTATATGAGAAAGGGTATCACAGTGAAACTTTCAGGGATTTTTGAGCAGGATGTTGAACTAAATTGAAACACACTATGTCAATTCTTATCAAACGGTTCGATGGTAACGAACTGTATAGTAGGAGTGACTCGTCTAAATAGTAACCAAAACTCTAACAAACGTAATTTTAAAAACGGAAGTAGGTTTAGACAAAAATCTAACATTTTACTAATATCTTTCGACACAAAAATATCATGAAATAATATCATTACGCCATGATGTCATGATTATTAAATAAGTGACCATAATAATACAAAATTTATATTAATATGGTTTCATCCAAGCAAGCTACACGCAAGTTAAAAAAAACAGTACTACACAAAAAACAGAGATAGCATCTTGAAAAGAGAAGAGCAAAGGTATTTAACAGACTAGGATTAACGAGAACTGAAAATTAAAGGAGCCAAGCACATGATCAATGAGCGTTATCACAATGATGAAGTTTTCTTGATAATAATCTTCAGAGCAGCTTCAGAGGTCGGTGGATCGAAACCTGACCAAAGAACGCTAGACAGCAAGGTTCGATGAGGTTCCAATCCATCCATATCCGGGGCCAACACCCGAATCACTTCCAATGCGCTTTGCTGCTAACGTTAATGAATGTGATTAAAATGGTTTATGATGTATTATATGGAAAAGGGTATCACAGTGAAGCTTTCAGGGATTTTTGAGCAGGATGTTGAACTAAATTGAAACACACTTTGTCGATTCTTATCAAACAGTTTGATGGTAACGAAATGTGTAGTTAGAGTGACTCTTCTCAATAGTAACCGAAACTCTAAAAAACAGAATTTTAATATCAATAGATACATGAAAAGAATCAGATTTGTATGCTGATTTTAAATATTTAAGTTTCAGATAGGTAGTTTCTATGTAGACACAAATGGTGCAATACACAACAATATAAGAATCTTCAGAGCAGCTTCAGAGGTTGGTAGATCGAAACCGAACCAAAGAACGCTAGACTTTGGGCCCAGCGAGGTTCGATGAGGTTTCGATCCATCCATTTTCGTGGCAAATGCCGAACTTACAATAGATTCCAATAGATTGAAGCTACAGCTACAACTAGATACCTTTCTGTACTATAAAATTGTGGATTCATCAAAAACTTTCACGTATAATACATCACAAACCGTTTTAATCATATTCACTGATGTGAACGTGATATTTCAAACATGTAAGCTTATCAACAAATTACTCTTTTCAAAAGGGCCTAATGATGAATTTGACAAGTCCCATTATTGTCTTGAACAACATCAAATTATATACTTTTTCCTTTAAACTTCAATATCTGTGACATATAAAAGAGGAAAAACTGAAAACACTTTTCAATGTGTGGACAGTGGTCCGCGCAAACGCAGCCACCACTACCAAAATTACATTGTTGAGTTGCCCCCATTTGGGGTAATCACAGGGGTTAAACAATCCGACGTACAATGGAAAGGCCTCGCCTTGGGAGTGCCTACTTCATGATCAAGGCAGCTTTCCAGACAGGTAAGTAGGATTAGATAAAAATCTAACATTTTACTAATATCTTTCGATACAAAAACGTCAAGGAATAATATCATTACGCCATGACGTCATGATTATTATATAAGTAATCATAATAATACAAAAATAATATTAATATGGTTTCATCCAAGCAAGCTACACGTAAGTTAAAAAAAACAGTACTACACAAAAAACAGAGATAGCATCTTGAAGAGAGAAAAGCAAAGGTATTTAACAGACCAGGATTATCCAGAACTGAAAATTAAAGGAACCAAACAAAAGGTCAAGGAGCATTATCACAATGATGAAGTTTTCTTAATAATAATCTTCAGAGCAGCTTCAGAGGTTGGTGGATCGAAACCTGACCAAAGAACGCTAGACATCGAAGTTCGATGAGGTTTCGATCCATCCATCTCCGGGGCAAACACCTAACGCACTTCCACTGCACTAAGCTGCTCACGTTAATTAATGTGATTAAAACGGTTTATGATGTATTATATGGAAAGCGGTATCACAGTGAAACTTTCAGGGATTTTTGAGCAGGATGTTGAACTAAATTGAAACACAATTTGTCGATTCTTATCAAACAGTTCGATGGTAATCTGCTGTGTAGTAAGAGTGACTCGTCTCAATAGTAACCGAAACTCTAAAAACAAGAATTTTATTATCAATAGATGCATCAAAAGAATCGAATTTCTATGCTGATTTTAAATACCTAAGTTTCAGATAGATAGTCTCTACAGATAAGTAGGTTTAGATAAAAATCTAACATTTTACAAATATCTTTCCACACAAAAACGTCAAGAAATAATATCATTACGCCATGACGTCATGATTGTTATATAAGTGACCGTAATAATACCAAAATGATATTAATATGGTTTCATCCAAAGAAGCTACACGTAAGTTAAAAAAAGAGAAGTACTACACAAAAAACAGAGATAGCATCTTGAAAAGAGAAAAGTAAAGGTATTTAACAGACCAGGATTATCGAGAATTAAAAATTGAAGGAGCAAAACAAAAGATCAAGGAGAGTTATCACAATGATAAAGTTTTCTTGATAATAATCATCAAAGCAGCTTCAGAGGTCGGTGGATCGAAATCTGACCAAAGAACGCTTGACAACGAGGTTTGAAGAGGTTTCGATCCATCCATCTCCGCGGCAAACGCCGAACACACTTCCGCCTCGCTACGCTGCTCACATCAGTGAATATGATTAAAATGGTTTGGGATGTATTATACGGAAAGTTTTGATGAATCCACAATTGTATAGTAAAGAACGAGATATTGTTGTAGCTGTAGCTGCAATCTAGTAAAAGACAAACCAAGCCCATAGTAACTAAAATTTTAAGGCCTCGCCCTGGGAGTGCCTCCTTCATGATCAAGGCAGCTTTCCAGACAAGTATGTAGGCTTAGATAAAAATCCGGTATGTACTAATATCTGTCGACACAAAAACGTTATGAAATAATATCATTACGCCATGACGTCATGATTATTATATAAGTGACCATAATAATACAAAAATGATATTAATATGGTTTCATCCAAGGAAGCTGCACGTAAGTTAAAAAAAAAGAAGTACCACAAAAAAAACAGAGATAGCATCTTGAAAAGAGAAAAGTAAAGGTATTTAACAGACCAGGTTTTATCGAGAATTAAAAATTGAAGGAGCAAAACAAAAGATCAAGGAGAGTTATCACAATGATGAAGTTTTCTTGATAATAATCTTCAGAGCAGCTTCAGAGGTCGGTGGATCGAAACCCGACCAAAGCACGCTTGACAACGACGTTCAAAGAAGTTTCGATCCATCTGTCTCTGCGGCAAACGCCGAACACACTTCCGCCTCGCTAAGCTGCTCACATCAGTGAATATGATTAAAACAGTTTGGGATGTATTATACGGAAAGTTTTGATGAATCCACAATTGTATAAAAAAGAACGAGATATTGTTGTAGCTGTAGCTGCAATCTAGTAAAAGACAAACCAAAGCCCATAGTAACTAAAATTTTAAGGCCTCGCCCTGGGAGTGCCTCCTTCATGATCAAGGCAGCTTTCCAGACAAGTAAGTAGGCTTAGATAAAAATCCAGCATTTTACTAATATCTGTCGACACAAAAACGTTATGAAATAATATCATTACGCCATGACGTCATGATTATTATATAAGTGACCATAATAATACAAAAATGATATTAATATGGTTTCATCCAAGCCTTGTCTGAAACCCCTATATAGGAAAATTTCTGTCATTTGGCTTTAACAGCAAGGGAAATATATTGGCTTGAAAATCATGAAAAGTGGCAGCTACTACAGCATTATGCCTAAACGGCATCTTTTTTCTCTTTTCTTTTCGACTGATTGCTTGGCACTGGAACATGTAAAATGCTGTAATTTTTGGGGTGTTATAACCAAAAATTTGTTTTTTAACTGAAACTAGAATAATTCCTGAAAATTATAAATAAAATAATTTTATTTAACTGCATACTGCAAAAATATTTATGATGTCTGAGCAATAATTTAATTTTTTCAATTCCAATAGGATCCGGGTTGCAGCGGTATCTATCAACCTAGTAAGAGATGATCACGTCCAATATTAAGAAATATTATAACCCATAACTCCTAAAAATAGAGTTAGATCAAAACAAAAAGTACAGCATTAGAACTGCCTTGTCCAAAACCCCTATATAGCAAAATTTCTGTCAGTTGGCTTTAATAGGAAGGGAAATATATTGGCTTGAAAATCAAGAAAAGTGGCAGCTACTACAGCATTATGCCTAAACGGTATTTTTTTCCCCCTTTTTTCCTTTTCTACAGATAGCTTGGCACTAGAAAATCGTAGAAAGTTGTTCAATGGCTCATTTTCAAGGAAATTACTAGATCTAGTGTCATTTGAATTTTTGTTTTTTTAATAAAATCAAATTTTCGACTAAACACTGCATTTTTATGGCCAGTTTTGATGAATGGCGTCATAATCTTAGGTAGTAACCATATATGAAGTAAAAGGTGAATGCAATGTTTATACGCGCTTATCTTTCGACAAAATAATGTAAGACATAAAAATTGGATCGATATAGTTCATTATAAATGGGGACAACGTAAGTTTCAACTTGTATCCGGGTTGCAGCAGTAGCTAGCAACCTAGTAAGAGACGATCACGTTCAATGTTAAGAAATGTAATAACCCATATCCTAAAAAAGAGTAAAATCCAAACAAGAAGTTCACAATTATAACCGCCTTGATCGAACCCCCTATATAAGAAACTTTCTGTCCCTTGGCTTGAACAACAAGGGATTTATATTGGCTTGAAAATCAAGAAAAGTGGCAGCTACTATAGCATTCTGCATAAAAGACACTGGTAGCTCTTTTTTTCTCTTTTATTTTCCACTGATAGCTTGGCACTGGAACATCGTAGAGAGTTCTTCAGTGGCTCATTTTAAAGGAAACTACTAGATCTAGTGCTATTTGTATTAAAAATCATTTTAAATAGAATAAATTTTTCAACTAAAAACTACATTTTTATTGCCAATCTGGATCAATGACGTCATAATCGTAGGTAGTAACCATATATGAAGAAATAAGCGAATGCAATATTTATTCGCGCTTTTTTTCGACAATCAAACAGTTCGTGGTAACGAACTATATAGTAGGAGCGACTCGTCTCAATAGTAACCGAAACTCTAAATAACGGAATCATTAAAAGAGCTAACCATTGCATATATTGGACTTAGTTAGCTGCCTGATTCTTTGTAGATTGGCTATTACTATTCCAAAGAATAGTAAGAATAGTTTTTGTAATCATTGCGTAAAGGACCGATATAGTTCATCATAAATGGTGTTTGTAAATACGTTTTTCTTATATGTAATTATCCATTATTATGTAAAATGCAGTAATTTTTGGGGTGTTTTAACAAAAAAAACATTTTTTAACTGAAAATAGAATAATTCCTGAAAATTATAAATAAAATAATTTTATATAGCTGCATACTGCAAAAATATTTATGATGTCTGAGCAATAGTTTTAATTTCTTAATTGCAACCAAATCCGGGTTGTAGCGGTAGCTAGTAACTTGTTAAGAGATGATCACGTCCAATGTTTAGAAATATAATAACCCATAGCTCCTAAAAGTAAACTCAGATCAAAACAAAAATTAAGCCATTAGAACCGCCTTGTCCAAAACCCCTATATAGGAAATTTTCTGTTATTTGGCTTTAACAGTAAGGGAAATATATTGGCTTGAAAATAAAGAAAAGTGTCAGCTACTACAGCATTCTGCCCAAACGGTATTTTTCTTTTTCTTCTTTTCCAAATATAGCTTGGCACTGGAACTTCGTAGAGAGTTGTTCAATGGCTCATTTTAAAGGAAATTACTATATATAGTGCTATTTGTAATTAAATTGTTTTTTTAATTTTAAATCAAATAAATTTTTCCACTAAAATCTGCATTTTTATGGCCAATCTTGATGAATGATGTCATAATCATGGGTAGTAACCATATATGAAGTAATATGTGAATGCAATATTTATACCCACTTATATTTAGACAAGACAATATAAGACATACATATTGGATCGATATAGTTCGTTATAAATGGGGACTATGTAAATTTCAACGGATATTACATAAGGGACCGATATAGCTCGTCATAAATGGTGCTTGTCAATTAGGTTTATTTTACATAATTATCAATTATACATAACGGATCGATACTATAAATAGTATTTATTTATCGATGAATAACAAATAAAAGAAATCGACTCCGGGTGGGCTTGAACCGCCAAATTTTCGGTTAACGACCGATCGTTCTAGCCATTTGCACCACGACGTCATAAATTAATATTATAAATTACACAAAGGACCGATATAGTTCATCATAAATGGTTTTTTGTCAATTATGTTTTTTTTACATAATTACCCATTATTATGTACAATTCAGTATTTTTTTTTTGGGGGGGGGGGTTAACAAATCTGGGTTGCAGCGTTAGCTAGCAACCTAGTAAGAGACGATCAGGTCCAATGTTAAGAAATATGATAACCCATAACTCCTAAAGATATTTACAATAAAGAACGGACTCTTGCCTATACTAATACATAAAGGATTCTAATAGTTCATTATCAATGGGAAGTATGTAAGTTTCATCGGAAATTGCTGACATATAATTTAAATTAAAAGACGTGCATTAGAAGTAAAAACTATTGTATATATTGGACTTAAGCAGCTGCCTGATTCTCTGAGGTTCGTCTCTTTTTGGCGCAGCTGACGGGGCACTGGAGAATGATAGCGTTTTGTTTAATAGCTCATTTGAAAGGAAATTGATGTATTTATTACAGTAACGAACTAGCTTCAACCCAGAGGAACTAATTTACATAAGGATCGATACTACAGATTAAATTTTGTAAGTATCATCGGTATCACGGTTTTATTCATAGCTGAATTACAAACCAGAAGAAATCGACCCCGGGTTGCCTTGAACTTCCAACCTTTCGGTTAACGGCTGATCGTGCAAGCCAATTGTCCGGGTTGAAGCGGTAGCTAGCAGCCTAGTAAAAGACGATCACGCCCAATGTTAATAAATACAATATTGCCTAACTCCTAAAAATAGAATCAGATCAGAATAAAAAGTACACTATTAGTACCACCTTATCTGCAACCCCTAGAAAACTTTCTGTCCCTTGGCTTGAAAAACAAAAAAAGTGGTAGCTACTTCCGCATTCTGCCTAAACGGCCTATTTTTTTCTTTTTTCTCTATTTTCTTCCACAGATGGCTAGGCACTGGAACATCACAGAGAGTTGTTCAATGGCTCATTTTAAAGGAAAGTATTGGGGTTAAGACCTTTTGTATTTAAAACAAATAATTTTTAAAAGAGAAATAATTTTTCTATGAATAACTGCATATTTCGTGTTAAAGATTTATCAATGACGTCATAATCATAGGCTTTTTCCTTTTAGTAATTTTATATCAAATATTTTCAAAAAAGCGAGAAACACCCCCCTAAGAGACATTGAATCTTAATTATTTGGTTATAACCTATATACTATCATAACCTCATTCATCAAGCTTGTACACGAAAATGCAGTTTTTTCTGTCAAAATTTGTAGAAAAAGCCAAGACAGATAGTCCCAGTAATTGGAGAGGCAAACCACTTACGCTTCGGAACCAAGCTTCACTACTGTAATTACCGTCACTTTTTAAACACCTAATCTTGGTTGAAAGACTTATCTTCCCATTCAACAACAAAACAGCTGTTGAATGTATCATCCCATACAGCAAAAACACACTCCATGCCTTCTCTATTCTACTTTTTACTGCGTTGAAGCTTTCTAATTAAGTCAATTTGGAATTTAGTAAAAATATTAAGACGCAAATACAAAAGTTTCGAAATACCACTTTTTATTAAGATAAAGATACACATCCTGGAATGTGTAAGCTTGGAGGGAACTTGCTCAATAACCAATTTCCTGGCTAAGTACGTCAATGAGCGGGATGGATGCGGATGGTTTTTTCATATATATACTCAGATTTTTGAGACTGAAGACACACTCTTTGACTGGCTGGGCGAACCTCTGCCTGTTGCTTATCTTATTAGAAATACCTTGGAATATTGTCAGATTATTGTAAGTGTCTAAGTATCTTATTTTATATTATTGTAGATTTCTGATACTTGTGGTCTACTTGGGAAAACCAGTCCGAGTAGAATAATGTATGTATTATTATACTTTGTACTAGTCTATGTTAACTGAATAAAAGTATTGAGTTATAGCCAACCTCTCTACAATCTACATTTAGTCTCTCGAATATACCCAGCTGGTACGTCTCATTAGTCAGGTCATAGCCTAAGACATGCTACCAAAGTTTAATTACTTTAGGGCCATAGTTGATCTCCCCTATAAAGGGAGAATAAAGGCATCTACCACTACACCCCTTCAATACCTTAAAATCACCTTACCACAACTGATGGAATTGCGGAAAAACTGGGTAAATGAGACTCAATAAGGTTGCAAAATAAAAAATAGCATCGAAATGACCTTATCAGAAGGGGTAAGGAAATTGACTTCGCTTTTAGCGGCGCTCATATTAGAAAAACTTCGAGCAGCTTTGCTCGAACTTTGGCTATTAGAAATAGATTTTTATCCCCTCCAAGATTTGTATACAGTAGAAAAAATGGAAAAAAGACTCAATCAAGAATTTTAAAATGAAAAAAAAACAGTATTCAGTATTTAGCAAGTAGAAGTAAGTCTATTATTAGTAGTTTTATTGGTTTTAGTAATAACTGCAATGCAGTAGTGCCGTATATCACTAAATAGTAGAGTACTTTTACCGCGAGTTAAAAGAATAAAATAAAAGTTAATACGTACAGAAAAATCTAACAGGACCGATGAAACGTTGATAGAAACAGAAGAATTTTAGGCCTAATAGTAGCAAATAGGGTCCTGATTCAGCCTTACTACAAGTACAGGCTGTAGACTTATTGTTCAAGGGTAACACTGCTACAATTTAGCAAAGGAAGCACATAAATTGTGGTCCGAACAATTATAGGTTAGAGGCTGCCATTTCCAAGTGTTTTAGGAGTAGATATGCTTTGAAAATATGGCATTTTACGACGTAATGAGCAACAGAATTACCTTTGTTAAAGCTAACCGGAATACTACGTTAGTTTTGTAGTTTTTAAAGCAAAGGGAAGGAAAAGATATATAAATATGTAATTAAAGTACTTGAGATAGGGATGGAAAAAAAGAGAAAAGTAACCTTATAAGTAAGAAAACAAATGTGGATGCTTAGCAAAAGTTGCTGAAGGAAGCGAAAAAAAAGAATTGTTACCCAGCTGTGATGGGAAGTCTGCATAAGGCAAGAAATTCGGTGAGAGAAACCGATAATCACAGAAAATGGAGGCTCGGGGATAGGTCTTAAAAGTGCCTCCTTTTCCTACACAGAGGACCTTCTTTTGAATAATGGTGTTAGAAAAAGTTCAAATTCTGAATTAGCTGCACGAGATGAGTCAGAAGAAAGTTCAAATTTGAATTTAAACCATGGCTGCTTTTGAGCCATGTATATGTAAAGCTACCAATGTATGAAAACTGTTATGCTTGTTTACAAAGAATATAAGCCCACAATAGGACAAACAGAAAAAGCAATGCATCCTTTTGGGATAGCTATTATTGATAATTCTGGTCCGCTCTTAGGGTTACTCAATGACGAATCATCCTCAAGTCTAGTCTGATTATAAATCAGTAGAGTTTAGTCGAATATCAGGTAGTGTATATCAGATAAAAGATGGTCTGATAGTAGAAATCCAATAGAGTGAAGCCAATAGTCCCTTAAATTCAAATTAGCCTACAAGTGGATTGCATCCAGGTACTAAATAGAAATAATATTACGAAAACAATTACACAGGACGTTACAGTTTATATTACAATAATTAATGTTCAGATTCCTAACTTTATACGGGTTAAGGTAAACTTAATAAACGTTATATATTTAGAATCAGCATTAAAAAGCAATTCTTTTGATATGTACATTAAAAAAACAAATTTTTTTGGGTTGTTGTAAAAAAACGAAGGAAAATAGACTATCGAAATAGGGTCATTGGAAGCTAACAAATTGGGAGGAGCTCAATCACTGTTGGTCTCTCAATGTTAAGTACATGCAATGCATCTACTGACCTTTGACCTCTGAGGTAGCACCGCCAGTCGAATTCGAAAAAAAAATGTTTTGACGGAAATTAAAAATAACAATAATAGGGGAAGGCAGCAAGAGTTTACATTAAGTGCACTACATGTATAATCTGGCTGTAATCTTATTATAATTAGTTATGGTCTAATATAACATTTTTTTATTAGTTACAAATGGTAAAAAGAAAAAAAAATTAAAGAAGCGCTATAAAGATTTAAGCAAAACTTAGAATAAGCTTAGGAAGCCAAAAAATGCTAGGTAAAAGAAACGAAAAGCAATATAAAAATAAATTATAACCTAAAAACTTACCAGGAGGTAAAAGCCAGCGGCAAAATCCATTAAAAATAAGTCAAAAATAAACATCAGCGTCACAAGCAAATCACAGTATTTCAAGGTAATAATTGTAACTCTAGCGATGTATTGGATCTGAGAAAACCAACAGGCATAGGATATCCCTAGTTTAAACAACTGGTTGTCACCTGTTCCAATCCCAACACCCAAATCCGAATCCGTTTAACCCTAGCAAAACTAAACGTATCCACTTTTCCTTTGAAAATAAAACATAACTTTACACAACAAAAAAACTTGCAGTAATGAACAAAAATTCATTCTTGCAATTTTCCCGGATTTAAGCTTATCAATAAACCACAGATAAGTGAGAATCGTATTCAAAGTTATATACCCTTGCAGAGGGAATTGTTGTTTCTCTTTGGAAAATAAAATAAGATCGCAATTAAAACTAAAATAAAATCTGAACCCGGTATGTCGCAAATATTGTATTTTTATGAAGAAATGAGAATTAGAAAATGCGGGGAAAAATTTAATTAAAAGTGTTCTAAAAATCAGCTGAAAAATACAGTACTTTTCTAATACAAACACTTTCGGACGGAGAAATTTAAATAGTTTCAAAAAATACAGGTTGCGACAATAGACCCCCCCCCCCCTCTTCAAAATAAAGAGATAATGAATTTGACCATAGGAGGGCAATCAGCATAAAAACATGTTTAGGCTATTTAATAAAAAATAAAAAACAAAGATATAGGCTGAGAAGTGATCAATTGTGCTGAAAAAGCGGAAAAAGACTTGAAAAAAACCCTTAGGCTTCATTGAAGTAAATAATAAAAAAAAATAATAAAAAGGGTTCAAGTTGAAAATATAGCCAGACAAAATTGAAGGAAAAAAAAAATGAATGGAGTCAGTTAAACTCTGATATACATGCATATTGAAACTGACCGAACGAAACTAGTATGAAATAATTGTACTAAATAAGTAAAAAATAACTAGCATTAATACTAAGGAGCCAAGTAGATATGCTCCAAGTAGACAGGAAAAGCTTTGCTCTCTTATGTGGGAGTCGTTTTCGGAAAAATGACTAACATGGCGTGAAAAATTAAAAGAAGGCACATTTCAGCCTAAAGGACCTAAGTTGAAGCTGAAACTTAAGACAAGACAACTAAAAGTTGGGAAGTTAAAGTGAAAATAGTCATTGTCATTTGTATGTAAAAAAAATAAATTACCGTGTGCCATGAAATCAAGGTATTTTATTGCAAAAAGGCCACTTTGTTTGATAATAGAATTGTCGAAGAAAAAAATGTGGCCACAAATCAAAAAAAAAGTGTGACAATGCTATAAATAAATAGTTATTGTGTGTGCAGGTTTATAATAGTCATTTTAGCTGTATTCGATGACAAGAGGACCTGGAAACGTTGTAAGAAGCTACCAGAAGGCAGCCCTGGTAAGCAAAACTTCAGAGTACAGGCACGAGTTAATTGATAATTGCATAACAGGTATAACGTGAGCAGCTAAATTTGAGCTTATCAGATCTAAGCTGTAAATAGAGCCTTGTCCCAAAAGGACATTAAAGCTGAAAAAAAAGAGATTACAGATAAATACATTTTTTTAACTGTCTCAATCACCTGAAACTCTAAGAAAATTATAAAATTCACAAGTTTGAATAAACAAACAGGCATATAGTATACTAAAAAACAGTTAAGGACACAAGTTGATTCGAAATAGAACCAAAGTTGTAAACAAATATAAGAAAAAGAAGCAAAAAATAAATGTATATTGTCGTATATTGAAAAAATATATAGTGATAACAAATGCTATTGAGAAAATATATACAATTCTAAAGATATTTTGCAAACCTTTAATAAATACATAATTGTTATCGTAAAAAAATGTGAATATAGAATTGTAAATAGCAAAGCAATGTTATATGAACTATTGCCAAGCCCTTATATAGAGGCTAATCACAGTTCTCAATTATACTGTATAAATCTGTTTGTTAGGGTTGATTTTTTTTTATAAGTATTTAAATCGCAGTGAAGACTTATCAGATAAAAGTCTCGATGAACTTATTTAGTAGTTTTACAAAGAACAAATATTGCAGTGATTAAATAAATTATTAGGGTACATAATTATTTTTTGTTTTTAACAATTAAGTTATGTATCAACATTAGTATTCAGTATTCTACATTAATACTTTATTAGCAATTAACAAAACACTAATTGGAATTAATTCCAATGCTAGTGTATACTGTGTTTTAGTTTTTCAAATGCTCTAAATTTTAAGCAGTACTTGAATGTTCTATCTAGTTTTGCGACTTAAAAGATACTTGTGTAAGTTATTACACAATAATTGTGTATATACTATGTTTTTATTTACTTTAAATTCTAATTGGTTCTTTAATGTTATATATAAATGTTTGACTTCGAGTGAACGTATAAATATTTTTATTATGAAATAATCCGTTCAGTATTAAGTTTGAAAAGGATGTTCCAGCAAGAAACGTAATGTTTCTATTTACTTGGCATATTATGTTTAAAAGTAAAAAGAAAGAAAATTAATTAAAAGTAACTAACATTTACCAAATTGAGTGTTTCTTTTTACTATATGTATCATACTTTATGCTTTACGTGTATTCTAATGTGAATATTTGTTTTAGATACAGCCTTAGTTATTTTTTGGAAATCAAATTTTTCGTAGCATCCTTTCGGATCCATTTTCCCAATCATTTTTTGACGCATTTTTGGGAGGTAGCAAATTTCGGAGCCAGTTCAATTGTATCCTGATACTAACAGCTCATACCATCAGAAACCAAACCATAACTGGCCAACTAATATTTTGGAAACTGTATACAGAATTACAGACTCTACTACAAGTACATCATAAAGTGAAATAGAATCAGAACTTAATTTAGGCCTAGAAAATGTGCTACATAGCCTCAAAGGCTTTATATTATTGAAATATGTGAAAATGCTTTGTGTTGGAAAAATATGTGAAAATTTAAAAACCAAAATTTGTTGTATGTAATTTATCCAAGGCATTTCTAACCCCGAAAAATAAACGGTGTATCAACCACATCACCCAAAAATTAAATTATTAATGGGAATTAAATTTAAACTCAATTAATCAAACAGTTTCTAATATAACTTGAAATCTAATTTAAGCAAAACCACTAATATAATGCTTAAGCCACTGGGGGTCAAGCTAAAACAGAAGATGCATATGAAAAGGGTAAAGAGAATTTTCCAGTCTTAGAGACAGAGAAACAGAGAAAGAAGGATAAATATAAAAACTGATATCCTTGGACAAAAAAGGACATGGCGTATATTTGACCATAAACATGACCCTAAGGAAACCCATTGAGGGTATATGCATATAATGACCCAAAGATGGCAGCATAATAGCTGTGTACAAAATAAAGTGGTTTTAAAAGTAAAGTATTGAGAGTTGAGGGAAACTCTTCTTTAAATAGGGAGCATTGTGGTGAAGCTTTCTAATTAAGTCAATTTGGAATTTAGTAAAAATATTAAGACGCAAATAAAAAAGTTTCGAAATACCACTTTTTATTAAGATAAAGATACACATCCTGGAATGTGTAAGCTTGGAGAGAACTTGCTCAATAACCAATTTCCTGGCTAAGTACGTCAATGTGCCGGATGGATGAGGTTAGTTTTTCATATATATATACTCAGATTTTTGAGACTGAATACGCACTCTTTGACTTACAGGACGAACCTCTGCCCGTTTGTTATCTTATTAGAAATACCTTGGAATATTGTCAGATTATTGTCAGTGTCTAAGTATCTCATTATATATTATTGTAGATTTCTGATACTTGTGGTCTACATGGGACAACCATTCCCAGTAGAATAATATATGTATTATTATATCTTGTACTAGTCTATGTTAACTGAATAAAAGTATTGTACTATAGCCAACCTCTCTACAATCTAAATTTAGTCTCTCGAATATTCCCAGCTGGTACGCCTCATTAGTCAGGTCATAGCCTAAGGCACGCTACCAAAGTTTAATTACCTTAGGGCCATAGTTTATCTCCCCTATAAAGGGAGAATAAAGGCATCTACCACTACACCACTTAATACAATACTTAAATAGAGTAGAAACCACGTTACCACATTACACCTTCATTGTATCTACTATCCTGACTAATAATGCTTCCTTTGTCGGTCAAGCTACCCACTTTTCCCATCCTCACCTTACTTAATATCACCCCTTCATCCTCATTTATTTCTAGTTTAAGAGATTGACTCTGGTTAACATTCAATTCTATACCAACTGTCGCACTCAGATCTATCAATCCCCCCCCCCAAAAAAAAAAATTGTTTCCCAAACTTTGACCATTAAACATCAAAACTTCTGCATAAGAACAGCCTAGGAAAGCTTTGTTATCCAATTTGATACCACATTCTCTTATAGTTTTTGTTGCGTGAGGATACTGTTCATCAAAATAGTCAATTTGAACAAGTATCATCATCTTAAGTAATTTCCTTCCTAGGGAAACACGTAAAACTTTCAATTTCATCCTCTTTCTTATAAAAGGGTTTAACTTCCTAACTTCCTAAAATCATACCTCTTCTTTACAAAAATCATGGTACTTATCAGTTAGATGGAACCCACGTAAGAAGTCAAGTTTGGTTAATGCTAATGAAATAAAACAAAATATGATGAAACTATAGTAGTTTAGAAACAAATTTGGTCTATATATTTGCACATTAGGGGGGGGGGGAAGCTTAGCATATATGCTATGCTTAAGTTAAATACGTAACCTAACCTAACCTAGGTACATCCCCCCCCCTAAATCCGAAAAAACAAAAGTTTAAATATTGTAACGGCAATGACAAACCACGGTTTGCAATCCAATTCTCCATTGACAGATAACTCTTTGACTAGTTTCCTTTAGCATCTTCTCTATATAATATTTCGTGTGGGTTCCAGCTAATTGACAAGTACCAAAATCATATATTGCTTTCAGTCTAATCTCTACCCTCGTAGAAATCAACACATATCGAAAATCCATTTAGCAGTCTATCAGCACCTAAGACCTTGATAACTTTCAATTCTTTTATGTATCCTCTGACTAATTCTTATTATTAGCTCGTCTTATATTTTTTCGTGACTTTTTTATTTTGTTTGTCACATGAAATCTGTGGACTATTTTTCGAAAGTTCAATTACTTCCAAATTACATCAGCGAATGCACTTCGAATGAGAGTGCATTAATCCCAGCCTCCCCCCTTTGCATAAATAGAACAATACAAACAGGTGAAAAGTCACAGTTAAAAGCAGGTGAAATACACATACACAGACACTTTTATACACTGTATAAAGATAATATAACAGTAAGATTAAGGCTGATGATTTTTGGCACTTCATTCTCGTGCTTACAAACAGCTCCTCCCATTTACTCTGACATTAGTGGGTTAGTATGTATTTGTCAGTCACTGAAAAATGGTGCGAATTGGTATTATTCGTAATTGTCGCTCTGTAGATACACAAATTTTTGTGGATTGTTTACTACTACTAAAACTCACTACAGGGAAATCGAGAGAAATACCTATCAAGGAAAATAAACTAGTAAGTAATTATTTTAGTTTTAGTAGTTTAAATATTTGATTATCTCTTTTTTTAACAATGGGGCAAATTTTTAAAAACTTGTGTTTGATTATCTACTTAATGAGCTCCTCAGTACTACAGACAATAAAAATCAAACCAATATCAATAAACATACGTGTAAAAAGGAAGTGACTATATTTAATTTAGCTGCAAATCTGCATCCCTGCCCGCCAAGTAATTTCTCTTTGAGAAAACTGTATTAAAAGACGATCATTGGAATAACAAACCATTACATAGCTTTTACTTAGATTGCTACTTGGTTGTTTGAGGTTCATCTCTTACTATTTCAAAGAAGAAAAAGCCGTAAGCTTTGTCCTGCTTGTAATCATAGAACGAATCCCAGTTGCAACTTACGTTATCATAAAGTATTACTATAACGTTATTTATAGTTGTAACCCCCTATTATGACGTCATTCATCATTTTGTTTGTGATGAATAAAGGATCGATATAGTTCATCATAAATAATGTTAGTCAAGTAGTTATTAATAGATAAAGGATAAAGATCCTCCTGAGCCATTGCTGGTGCATAGGGTGTCGAGTCAACGTTTCAGTTGCTGTGTGTTCTTACAGGTACAAGTAGCAAGCTTGTCGCCCAGCCTTGCTGAAGCGGGGATCGAATCCTAGTGCTCAGTATTGGCAAGTAGAGCATCAATCTACTCTGCTACAACAGTTATTAATAGTAGTAAGTAGAAATAGAAGCAATAATAATAATAATAATAATATTAATCATCATAGGCAGAGCAATCGCGCTGCCTAAGTAAAGAACGATGTTGGCACAATGTATTATTATTATTTTTTCTCCATATCAGGGCACTTCGTATCGAAGGAGTTGTCGCAGAAACTTCGAAAAGGGCTCATTCGATTGGGAATTGGAGTGGCTTATGCCCTTTTTAATAGTCGAAAGGGATTGGAAGGCAACTAACACCCCTTCCACGCCCACTATTTCCCCAAACAAATCCAATCAAAATTTTGAGATAGCCATTTTGTTCAGCGTAGTTGATTTCCACAGAGAAATAATATTTTTGAGGAAGACACTCCCCCACAGCCCTCGGGGCAAGGGTTGTAAGTTATGCCCTAGGGGTATATAAGAACGATGTTAGCACAGTGTATTATTTTTTTTCCCTTTAGACCAGGGCACTTCGTATCGAAAAAGCTGTCGTAGAAACTTCGAAAAGGGCTCATTCAATTGGAAATTGGAGTGGCTTGTGTCCTTTTTAATAGTCGAAAGTGATTGGAAGGCAACCAACACCCTTTCCACGCCTAGTATTTCCCGAAAAATATCCAAACAAAATTTTGAGATAGCCATTTTGTTTAGCGTAGTTGATTTCCATATAGAAATAATTTTTTTGAGGCCCCCACAGCCGACAGGGCAAGGGTTTTAAGTTATACCCTGGGTTCATATAAGGTTCTTATAGAAAGCGTTGTCGTAGAAACTTCAAAAAAGGCTCATTCGATTGAAAATACAAAGGACTAGTGCCCTATTTAATAGACGAAAGTGATTGGAGAGCAATTAGCCCCCCTCTCACGCCCGCCTTTCCCCAAAAACATCCAATCAAAATTTTAAGATAGCCAGTTTGTTCAACGTAGTTGAAAGTTCCGGAAATTAGGTCTTTGAGGATGACAACCCCCCAAAAGCCCTCAGGGCAAGGGTTGTAAGTTATGCCCTGGGGGCATATGAGGTTTTTATAGAATGTGTTGTCGTAGAAATTTCAAAAAGGGCTCATTTGATTGGAAATTGAAATGGTTAGTGCCCATTTAATAGTCGAAAGTGATTGTAAGGCAACTAAGACCCCTTCCACGCCCACCATTTCCCAAAACACATCCAATAAAAACTTTGAAATAGCCATTTCGTTCCACACAGTTTAAAGTTCCGAAAATTATACCTTTGAGCAGGACACTCCCCCCACAATCTTCAGGGCAAGGGTTATATTTTACGCCTTGGGGGCATATAAGGTTTATCTTTGTCATAGAAACTTGAAAAGGGGCCCATTCAATTGGAAATTCAAAGAGCTAGTGCCCTTTTTAATAGTCGAAAGTGATTTTAGGGCAACTAACCCCCCTCTCACGCCCACCATTTCTCTAAAAACATCCAATCAAAATTTTTATATAGCCATTTTTAAAAATTGGAAATTATGTTTTTAAGGATGACAACCCCTCCCCCCCCCCCTCACAGCCCTCAGGGCAAGGGTTGCAAGTTATGCCCTGGGGGCATATAAGGTTTTTATAGAAAGCGATGTTGTAGAAACTTCAAAAAGGGCTCATTCAATTGGAAATTGAAAGGGCTAGTGCCATTTTTAATAGTCGAAAGCGATTGAAGGGCAACTAACACCCTCTCACGCCCACTTTATCCCCAAACACATCCAATCAAAATTATGAGATAGCCACTTTGTTCAAAGTAGTTGAAAGTTCTGCAAACCAGGTTTTTGAGGATGACAACCCAACCACAGCCCTCAGGGAAAGGGTTATAAGTTATGCCCTGGGGGCATATAAGGTTTTAATAGAAAGTGTTGTCGTAGAAACTTCAAAAAGGGCTCTTTCGATTGGAAATTGAAATTGCTAGTGTCCTTTTTAATAATCGAAAGTGATTAGAGGGCAACTAGTCCCCCTCTCATGCCCACCATTTATCCAAACACATCCAATCAACATTTTGAGATATTCATTTTGTTCAACGTAGTTGAAAGTTCTGGAAGCTAGAGGATGACAACCCAATCACAGCCCTCAGGGCAAGGGTTTTAAGTTATGCCCTGGGGGCATAAGGTTTTCATAGAAAGTGTTGTCGTAGAAACTTCAAAATGGGCTCATTCGATTGGAAATTAAAATGGCTAGTGCCCTTTTTAATAGTTGAAAGTGATTGGAAGGCAACTAACACCCCTCTAGTGCCCACCATTTATCCAAACACATAGCCATTTTGTTCAACGTAGTTGGAAGTTCTTGATATTAGGGCTTTGAAGATGATGACCCCCTCAGAGCCCTCAGGGCAAGGGTTACAAGATATGCTCTGGGGGCATATAAGGTTTTTATAGAAATTGTTGTCGAAGAACCTCAAAAAGGGCTGATTCTATTGGAAATTGAAAGGGCTAGTGCCCTTTTTAATTTTCGAAAGTGATTGGAAGGCTGGACATTTTTATAGTAAAGATCGAACTGGGTACAAAGCAGTATTTTTTTTTTTTTTTTTTTTTTTTATTTTATTTTTATACCAAGGGAATTCGTATCTAAGGAGTTGTCGTAGGAAATTCGAAAAGGGCTCATTCGATTGAAAATAGAAAGGACTAATGCCCTTTTTAATAGTCGAAAGTGATTGGGGAGCAACTAGTCCCCCTTCCTAGCCCACCCACCCATTTCCCCATTATGTCTAAAACAAAATGTTGCCTTAAGATTAAATCGGAATGCACTGTTTTAATGCTTATTCACAATAAAACATCTCAGCAGTATCCCAAGAACGACTGAGGGTATTATGTTCAAACTTTTGGGCCTACTTCTGCTCTTAAAATTTAACCAAATCAAAATAGCCTAAGTGTATCCAAGCTATCAAAGAAAGTATTTTTTTGTGAATGGTATCAAGTTTTCTATTTCAGGTCAACTAGAGAAGGTATGAAACTAAATTAATCACTACTATTTGTGTCCGGATTTTAAAAGGGTGTATGTTGTTAAAAGTTGCTGAAAATTTTTCTCCAGCATACAAATAGCAGGCCAAACTATAAAGTCTTAAAAAAAGAAAAGATTTAAAGTATTTTTTTCCCCTGAAAAGGCTATGTCAATATAAAACGAACAGAAATTAATTTTAAAAAAACTTTTTCACAAAATAAGAAAAGTAAAGAACTTCGTTAAACCAAAAATGAACAAAAAATAAAATCAAATAATCTACCAATCGTGAAACTACCACAAATCAGCATCGATAAATAAATGAAACCCAGAACGAACAGACATTAAAAATGAAAGCAAAAACATTTATAATTTTTTCAGTAAAGTGCGCAAATTATATTCTGGCCTTGGAAAGGCATAAGGGTTTTGAGCCCTACTCATGTTAGTTTCTGCTCGTTTTGAGTTTGATTCGGTTATTTATTTTTAATTTATGTTCGTTTTGGGTTTCATTCATTTATCGATGCTGATTTGTGGTAGTTTCACGCTTGGTAGATAATTTGATTTTATTTTTTGCTCATTTTTGGTTTAATGGAGTTCTTTGCTTTTCTTTGAAAAACTTATTTTATGGGAAAAGTTTTCTTAATTAATAAGTAGTAAGAGCCGTTCACGTCCAATGTTAAGAAATAAAATTACCCATAACTCTTAAAAATAGAGTCAGATCAAAACATAAAGTACACCATTGGAACCGCCATGTCTGAAACCCTTATACAAGAAACCTTCTGTACCTTGGCTTGAATAGCAAGGGAAATATGTTGTCTTGAAAATCAAGAAAAGTGGCAGCTACTACAGCATTCTGCCTAAGCGGTATTTTTCTTTTCTTTTTATACATAGATAGCTTGGCACTGGAACATCGTAGAGAGTTGTACAATAGCTCGTTTTAAAGGAAATTTCTAGATCTCTAGAACCATTTGTAGTTTAAAAAAAATTAAATAGAATAAATTTTTTACGAAATACTTCATTTTTCATATACAATATTGATCAATGACGTCATAATCGTAGGTTGTTGTACTTAAAGGCTCGATCATCGAATAAAGCTGAAACTAAGTAAAGGGCAATTATGCCTCTGTATGTTCACAGTGATATCTAATATTTTGCGTTACATTTTTAAACTGTTCCACAGTTGCCAGTCCATACCTTGAAAGCTTTTCATTAAGTATGTCCCGGGAAGGTATCTTGAAGCACCTAGCTCCACTCCTTCTACCTCTAGATGGTACCTAAATTTGATGGTCCTTAAAACAACATTTTACCTTAGTTTTCATTTATCAGTTTCTTTTTATCAAGGTTTAGTTCCGAAAATGCAATTCCTGTTATTTGAGCAGAATTTTAAGCCATATCAATGTTTTTTTTTCTTCAAAATTTAGGAAATGTATTTGCTAATCTTTAAAACCTTATAAATTGGGAATGAGCAAAGTTGTGAAGCTGAAAACAATTTTGTTGTACTCCGTCTAAGCAGAAGATTTATTTTGCAAGGTTTCAATTTTATAACACACAGATTTGATGAGGCGGCGAACAAGAGATTTGATGAGAGATCTAATGAGCAAGTCAAAGATATTAAGAAAAATTAGGTTGCCGCATTATTAGTGCAACCACTCACCTCTGGAAGTAGAAAAAAGGGGGAAGTCTTTTTTTTATTGGTGTCTTCAATTGATTCCATCTTCATTTCAGGTTCGTCTGTCACTGTTTTACTGACTGAAATATGTCTCTTACTGAAGTGTCTTTTGTCAACAATCTACTATGACACTGATTTACTTATTTTCCGCAGGAAAAAATGCGGGATTTAAGAGGTGTCATATTATCTGGGAGAAAATTTTTGTTGTAATTTTCTGTTCTTGTAAAATAAATGAGATGATTTTTTTTTGTATCTATTGATGCTTCAGAAAGAAGAAAGGGAAACTGAATCCTGAGAACTAGATATTAGACTGTAGACCTAGGAAATTATAATGACCATGGAATTCCAAAATGGTCTCCAATATTCAATTTCAGCTGTCGAAATTCCGATTTTGTTGTTGATAAACATTACAAACAATTTTTGTTGAATCTCAAACAATTTTTTTTTTACAGTGTGGGGCTATTGGGCTAGCATAACTTATAAAAGTGATTTTAAATGACTCATTTGAAATCTATTGCTCTTATATACGTGTTTTTTTCAATTTTGTATTCGTAAGTGCGATATAGCACTAAAACAAAACACCATAAGTTTTAAAGCTCTGAAGTACAAAACAGGTATCACTGTAATAGTGATGTTCCAGAACCCTTCACTGGAGGTTCACAAGAACCCCTCCCATACACTCCCCTCCCAGCCCCCTTAGTAAGTTTCATAAATCGTCTGCTCATCAGTAGGCTACTGAAACATTAGCAGGCTACCACACCGTCGTAGATAGATGTTTAATGGCTCAATTATAAGCTATTGCTTATATTTGCTAGTTTTGTTTAAAAATTCTACTATCTATTAGATTTCACAGATATTAATGTTAATGGTTTCTGAGGAGAATTTGCAATGAACTCTGTCATGGTTGAAGCATTAGCTGCAACATAGTAAAGAGCGAACCACAGCGCATAGTAGCTAAAAGCTAAAAATGTTAAAACGGTCGTTTTTTCTTCTTTATTCCAGGCCTAGGGGGTTACTAGAACATCATAGAGATTCTTAAGAGCTCAATCAAAAGCTATTTCTCATATTTACGTGGTTTATATAAATTTTGCCGTGCGCAAGTGCCATATGGCAGGAAAAAAGACACTTTTTATGCTGTTTCTCGAGGGGTGAGGCTAGCGGACTACCAGAACATCTTAAATAGATTTTTGATAGCTCAAATAAGCAATATTGGTCATATTTACGTTCTTCCTATAAATTTCACTATCTGCAAGTTTCAAATAGCACTAAAAACTGCAGTTTTGGTGCTTTGTCTCAAGTGGAAAAGCTAGGGCGAGTGGGCTAATAGAACATCTTAGAGTGATGTCTAATGGCTCATTTGAAAACTTTTGCTCATATCTACGTGCTTTTTATCAATTCTACTAGTCGTAAGTGAGATATAGCATTGAAAACAACATTTTTGGTGCCACTTCTTAAATGGAAAATCTTGGAAGCATAAAAGGGTATCATTGTAATAATTATGGTCCAAAACCCTTAACTGGGGCTTTGGAAGGATACCTCCTGCAACTACCTCCTCCAGTCCCCCTTAATAAGCTACTCAATTAAAGTCCTACAAACATCAATATATTAAATTACATTATTAGACTTCACATCGCTAGACTTCAAATTAGATTATCATGCGTTCGATTCAAGCTTGGATTTTTTTTTTCAATCATGCTTTGTCCCTTCTTATGATTATTTTTCAGATAATCCACTATTTTTGTAAGCGTGCTACACTCATTTTACAAGGCATATCCCGGGAAGGCTCATTTGAAGCCTACTAATCCTGAACACGTGCTTTTTATCAGTTTGACCATCCAAACGGACTATTTAGCACTAAAAATGGCAGTTATGGTGCCAAAATGTAATTGAATCAATTTGAGAGCACGAAACTGTATCACTGCCATAGTTACTATCCAAATCCCTTAGCTGGATATTTGTAAAATCCCCTCACATATACTCCCCCTCCGGACCCTCTTAGTAAGTTTCATAAATCAACTAGTTATATTAAAAGTAAAAGATTACTGTGAAAACAAATGAAATAAAACTAAAAACTTTTCAACTAAATATCTACCAAAAATTAAGCTTGATTGAACAACAGTTTTGAATCGAACCTTCAAACTTCACTCTGTGATGAAGCCTGTGCGCTACTTCTAACGGTGGTAAATGAGGGGATGGGACGTCCTTAATCCTCTTAGTTTTTGCTCTTGCCTAGGTTTTGAAATCACCTTTTTTTTGGTCATTTCATTGTCAAAGTCACTTGTTTCATTTAAAAAAGTTGGGGAAACAACCGAAAGTGCACTTTGTGGGAATGTGCTAGGAAGTCAAATTTATAAAAAGCGATTAAGTATAAATAAATATTAGCTTTTAAATGAGCACTTAAAACAACTTTCTTTTGTTACAGTAACCTTCTAGTTTCTGTTCGTCAGTAGGTGATTTATAAAGCCCTGTCTTCATTAAGGCTTTTTCAGGCGAAGTCGGCCGAATAAAAACAGCTTTTTGCTCATCAAAGAACAGACTCTCCTGGGAAACATATGGCGTTCCGTGAGGAAGGGATAATGAGCTTAGTTTTAGAGACTGAAAGTTTTTCGTAGCTGTCAAGGTTGGCTGCGCTATTTTCTAGAGCTGTCTTATCTCCCCTAGATTGTTGATAATTAGAAATTATATTAAAATAAGTTTTCAACTGAAACTAAGAAGTGAAATTAAATCTTAAAACAAGCATACATTATTCCGTATAAATAAAAAAGATCCTGGCAGCATTGTTTCTGCATTAAATTTTAATCAAAAACGAACAAAGATTAATTAAAAAAAAAAGTTCTTCCGAGGAAAGTAAAGAGCGAAGTTGAAACTTAAAACGGACAAAAATTATTACTTCACAGCCTATTTAATATATATTAATTTAACTAGTACAAATAAACGTACTAATTATGTTTCCCTATGCTTTTATTATCATACAAAACTAGCACTTTACTGAAAACACAAAATAATATAGGAGTTTTGGTACAGTAAAAGCAAACCAATTACGGACACCTTTAATCAAAATATTATCAATCCCTTGTAGGATCAATCACTTTTAAAATCAATCAGCAATCCATTTTAGGATTGTCTTTATTTTTTTACGTTTAATTTTGTATCACTTCTGCACAATGGCTCAGTTCAATGACTAGCTCTCGTTTTGGTTCTTAAAAGGACATGTCATGATTAGTTTGTACACAAGTTCGAAGTAAGACCATCTTGATAATATCAGGACTATAGACATAGCTTTAGAATTTGTATCATAGCTTGAAATTCACTCTTGTATAGAGAGAAATAATCGGATTTCCAGAGTTCATATTATGTCTTATTTGATCTCCATTTCAAGTGTTACTAAAGCATATTTCTTACAATTTAAGACTGTATATTACCCACTATTTGTATTATAACTGGTGAGAGCAAAATGCTGCTTGATAAATCAATCCAATATTTCTGTATGCTGTTCAATTACTTCGCGATTATTAAAAAATATTTAGTTTTAAGCTTATGTTTTTAGGATAATTTCAATTGTATATTGAAAGTTACTATATATATAGTTTTGTATAATCAAAAAAGCATAGGGAAACATAATTAGTGCGTTTATTTATACTAGTTATAAGTAGAACCCCATCTGGAGGTCCCATTGCTCACCCCTGCTGCCATCTAGAATTTAGTGTAACGCTGACAGTACATAATTTATGGTTTTTGTCACTGAGAATGAAAAAACAGGATTTTTCTCACTTTTATGGATGTTTCTTGGACGGTTATGAGTTTTAGTTAATTTATTTGTTGTTTTTCATGGATGTCAACAGCAATTTATGTCTGTTTTATGGTTTTTGTCACTGAGAATGAAAAAACAGGATTTTTCTCACTTTGATGTACTTTCAAGGATAATTGTCTCCGGGCGAAGTTTATTAATGTCTTTGGTGTTCGTCCAGGAGAATTGTTTCCGGGCGAAGTTTATTAATATCTGACGGATGATGTCAAAGTTGATTGATCACAAAAGGGAAACTAAATTTCTGAGAACTTTATTTGCATAATCGAGGGGAATTATTGATTTACGAAAGGGGAATAAAGAAACAAATATGGCTTCTTTGATCTTAGGTCTGAGGGATAAACGCTGTTTAGGTCAGAGAGAAAAATTAATATTCTATTTTTAAATACGGCTTCACTGATCTTTAAGTCAGAGAGATTAATTGATATTCTAACGAAACCATAATAGTGTAGATAGGAACATTTATGAGATGAAGAGATTAACCCGGGAAAGGGTTTCCTAGGAATTTCAAATGTGACAGCCAAGTGTAATGACACGAGGGGAACTAATTTGTTGTTTCTAAGGGGAATTATTGATTCAAGAAAGGGGAATTTATTTGTTGTTTCTAAGGGGAATTATTGATTCAAGAAAGGGGATTTTATTTCATGTTTCCGAGGGGAATTATTGATTCACGAAAGGGATTCATAAATGACATCACTTGTTTCCTAGGAATTATGCGGGACTCTAAAGAGATAAATTAATATTCTATTTTTAAATACGGCTTCTCAGGTCATTAGACTTAGCGATAAATTGATATTCTATCGAAGCCATTATATTGTAACCAAGAACATCTTAGAGATGAAGAGATTAACGCGGGAAATGGTTTCCTAGGAATTTCAAATGTGACAGCGCAGGGATGCCAAAACAAAAGGAACACGCAGAAATTACGTTTAGGCATTATTTGGGCGAAACCGTTTTGAGACATTTTAGAAGATAATTTAAGCGAAACCGATTGAGGTATTTTAGAAGATGATTTCAGAAGATGATTTAGAAGATGATTTGAGGGTGAAACTCTGTGGTCGTTATATGCACAAGTTCCATTTGAACAGTGTTGTGAGGTCTCCCACCCCAACAACCCCCCTGTCACAACCCTAAAGGGCTCCGACCCCCCCACCACAACCCCAAAGGGCCCCCGAGCCCCCAAAGGCCCCCCGACCCACCCAAATACCCCAAAGCTCCCAAATGCCCCCCATACCCCCAAAAGCCCCCGGGCCCCCACATTTTTTTTGTTTGCATGTCTGGGTTGGTGTTTGAGTCCCAATATATGTCTTTAATGCTTTGTATATCTAAAGTGCATATCTTTCTCTGTTTGCATGTCTGATTCTAGTTGTTTGCATGTCTGGGTTGGTGTTTGCAAGTCCAAGTATTTTTCTTTGTTGGTTTGTATATCTAAAGTGCCTATCTTTCTCTGTTTGCATGTCTGATTCTATTTGTTTGCATGTCTGGGTTGTTGTTTGCAAGTTCAAATATTTGTCTTTGTGGTTTGTATATCTAAAGTGCCTGTCTTTCCCTGTTTGCATGTCTGTTTCTATTTGTTTGCATGTCTGGGTTGATGTTTGCAAGTCCAAGTATCTGTTTTTGTCGGTTTGTATATCTAAAGTGCCTATCTTTCTCTGTTTACATGTCTGATTCTATTTGTTTGCATGTCTGGGTTGGTGTTTGCAAGTCCAACTATTTGTCTTTGTTGGTTTGTATATCTAAAATGCATATATTTCTCTGTTTGCATGTCTGATTCTATTTGTTTGCATGTCTGGGTTGGTGTTTGCAAGTCCAAGTATTTGTCGTTGTTGGTTTGTATATCTAAGGTGTCTGTCTTTCACTGTTTGCATGTCTGATTCTATTTATTTCTATGTCTGGGTTGATGTTTGCAAGTCCAAGTATTTGTCTTTGTTGGTTTGTATATCTAAAGTGCCTGTCTTTCTCTGTTTGCATGTCTGATTCTATTTGTTTGCATGTCTGGGTTGGTGTTTGCAAGTCCAAGTATTTCTCGTTGCTGATTTGTATATCTAAAGTGCCTGTCTTTCTCTGATTGCATGTATGATTCTCTTTCTTTGCATGTCTAGGTTGTTGTTTGCAAGTCCAAGTATTTGTCTTTATTGGTTTGTATATCTAAAGTGCCTGTCTTTCTCTATTTGCATGTCTGATTCTATTTGTTTGCATGTCTGGGTTGGTGTTTGCGAGTCCAAGTATTTGTCTTTGTTGGTTTTTATATCTAAAGTGTATGTCTTTCTCTATTTGCATGTCTGATTCTATTTGTTTGCATGTCTGGGTTGGTGTTTGCATGTCCAAGTATTTGTCTTTGTTGGTTTGTATATCTGAAGTGCTTGTCTTTCTCTGATTGTGTGTCTGATTCTATTTATTTGCATGTCTGGGTTGGTGTTTGCAAGTCCAAGTATTTGTCTTGGTTGGTTTGTATATCTAAAGGGCCTGTCTTTCTCTGTTTGCATGTCTGATTCTATTTGTTTACATGTCTGGGTTGGTGTTTGCAAGTCCAAGTATTTGTCTTTGTTGGTTTGTATATCTAAAGTGCCTGTCTTTCTATGTTTGCATGTCTGATTCTATTTGTTTGCATGTCTGGGTTGGTGTTTGCAAGTCCAAGCATTTGTCTTTTTTGGTTTGTATATCTAAAGTGCCTGTCTTTCTCTGTTTGCATGTCTGATTCTTTTTGTTTGCATTTCTGGCTTGGTGTTTGCAAATCCAAGTATTTGTCTTTGTTGGTTTGTATATCTAAAGTGCCTATCTTTCTCTTTTTGCGTGCCTGATTCTATTTGTTTGCATGTCTGGGTTGGTGTTTTGCAAGTCCAAGTATTTTTCGTTGTTGGTTTGTATATCTAAAGTGCCTGTCTTTCTCTGTTTGCATGTCTGATTCTATATGTTTGCATGTCTGGGTTGGTGCTTGCAAGTAAAAGTATCCGTCTTTGTTGGTTTCTATATCTAAAGTGCCTATCTTTCTCTGTTTGCATGTCTGATTCTATTAGTTTGCATGTCTGGATTGGTGTTTACAAGTCCCAGTATTTGTCGTTGTGGCTTTGTATATCTAAAGTGCCCGTCTTTCTCTGTTTGCATGTCTGATTCTATTTGTGTGCATGTGTGGGTTGATGTTTGCAAGTCCAAGAATTTGTCTTTGTTGCTTTGTTGCTATCTGTCTTTGTTGTTTTGTATATCTAAAGTGTCTATCTTTCTCTCTTTGCATGTCTGATTCTATTTGTTTGCATGTCTGGGTTGGAGTTTGCAAGTCCAAGTATTTGTCTTTGTTGGTTTGTATATCTAAAGTGCATGTCTTTCTATTTTTGTATGTCTGATTCTATTTGTTTGCATGTCTGGGTTGGTGTTTCCAAGTCCAAGTTTTCGTCGTTGTTTGATTTTATATCTAAAGTGCCTGTCTTTCTGTGTTTGCATGTCTGATTCTATTTTTTTGCATGTCTGGGTTGGTGTTTTAAAGTCCATGTATGTGTATTTGTTGTTTTTTATATATAAATTGACTGTCTTCCTATGTTTTAATTTATGATTATATTTGTTTTAATTTCTGGGTTTTTGTTTGCAATTAAAATTATATGTATTTGTTGTTTTTTATATCTAAAGTGCCTGTTTTTCTCTGTTTACATGTCTGATTCTATTTGTTTGCATGTCTGGGTTGGTGTTTGCAAGTCCAAGTATTTGTCTTTGTTGGTTTGTATATCTAAAGGGCCTGTCTTTCTCTGTTTGCATGTCTGATTCTATAGTTTGCATGTCAGGGTAGGTGTTTGCAAGTCCAAGTATATGTCTTTGTTTGTTTGTATATCTAAAGTGCCTGTCTTTCTCTGTTTGCATGTCCGATTCTTTTTGTTTGAATGTCTGGGTTGGTGTTTGCAAGTCCAAGTATTTTTCTTTGTTGGTTTTTATATCTAAATTGCCTGTCTTTCTCTGTTTGCATGTCTGATTCTATTTGTTTACATGTCTGGGTTTGTGTTTGCAAGTCAAAGTATTTGTCGTTGTTTATTTGTATATCTAAATGGCCTGTCTTTCTCTGTTCGCAGGTCTGATTCTATTTGTTTGCATGTCTGGGCTGGTGTTTGCAAGTCCAAGTATATGTCTTTGTTGGTTTGTATATCTAAAGAGGCTGTCTTTCTCTGTTTGCATGTCTGATTCTATTTGTTTGCCTGTCTGGGTTGGTGTTTGCAAGTCCAAGTATTTGTCGTTGTTGGTTTGTATATCTAAAGTGCCTTTCTTTCTCTGTTTGCATGTCTGATTATATTTGTTGGCATGTCTGGGTTGATGTTTGCAAGTAAAAGTATTTGTCTTAGTTGGTTTGTATATCTAAAGTGCCTGTCTTTCTCTGTTTGCTTGTCTGATTCTATTTGTTTGGATGTCTGGGTTGGTGTTTGCAAGTCCAATTATTTGTCTTTGTTGGTTTGTATATCTAAAGTACCAGTCTTTCTCTGTTTGCATGTCTGATTCTATTTGTTTGCATGTCTGGGTTGGTGTTTGCAAGTCCAAGAATTTGTCTTTGTTGCTTTTTATATCTAAAGAGCATGTCTTTCTCTGTTTGCATGTCTGATTCTATTTGATTGAATGTCTGGGTTAGTGTTTGCAATTCCAAACTATCTGTCTTTGTTGTTTTGTATATCTAAAGTGTCTATCTTTCTCTCTTTGCATGTCTGATTCTATTTGTTTGCATGTCTGGGTTGGTGTTTGCAAGTCCAAGTATTTGGCTTTGTTGATATGTATATCTAAAGTGCATGTCTTTCTCTGTTTGTGTGTCTGATTGTATTTGTTTGCATGTCTCGGTTGGTGTTTGCAAGTCCAAGTATTTGTCGTTGTTGGTTTGTATATCTAAAGTGCCTGTCTTTCTCTGTTTGCATGTCTGATTCTATTTGTTTGCATGTCTGGGTTTGTTTTTGCAAGTCCAAGTATTTGTAGTTTTTGGTTTTTATATATAAAGTGCATGTCTTTTTCTGTTTTCATGTCTGATTCTACTTGTTTTCATGTCTGGGTTGGTTTTTGCAAGTCCAAGTATCTGTCTTTGCTAGTTTGTATATCTAAAGTGCCTGTCTTTCCTGTTTGCATGTCTGATTCTATCAGTTTGCATGTCTAGGTTGGTGTTTGCAATTCCAAGTATTTGTCTTTTTTGCTTTTTATATCTAAAGTACATGCGTTTCTCTGTTTGCTTGTCTGATTCTATTTGTTTGCATGTCTAGGTTGGTGTTTTGCAAGTCTAAGTATTTGTCTTTGTTGGTTTGGATATCTAAAGTGCCTATCTTTCTCTGTTTGCATGTCTGATTCTATTTGTTTACATGTCTAGGTTGGTGTTTGCATGTCCAAGTATTTGTCTTTGTTGGTTTGTATATCTAAAGTGGATGTCTTTCTCTGTTTGTGTGTCTGATTCTATTTGTTCGCATATCTGGGTTAGTGTTTGCAAGTCCAAACTATCTGTCTTTGTTGTTTTGTATATCTAAAGTGTCTATCTTTCTCTCTTTGCATGGCTAATTCTATTTCTTTGCATGTCTGGGTTGGTGTTTGCAAGTCCAAGTATTTGTCTTCGTTGATTTGTATATCTAAAGTGCATGTCTTTCTCTGTTTGTGTGTCTGATTCTATTTGTTTGCATGTCTGGGTTGATGTTTGCAAGTCCAAGTATTTGTCATTGTTGGTTTGTATATCTAAAGTGTCTGTATTTCTCTGTTTGCATGTCTGATTCTATTTGTTTGGATGTCTGGGCTGGTGTTTGCAAGTCCAAGTATTTGTCTTTGTTGGTTTGTATATCTAAAGCGCATGTCTTTCTCTGTTTGCATATCTGATTCTATTTGTTTGCATGTCTGGGTTGGTGTTTGCAAATCCAAGTATTTGTCTTTGTTGGTTTGTATATCTAAATTGCCTGTCTTTTTCTGTTTACATGTCTGATTCTATTTGTTTGCATGTCTGGGTTGGTGTTTGCAAGTCCAAGTATTTGTCTTTGTTGGTTTGTGTATCTAAAGTGCCTGTCTTTCTCTGTTTCCATGTCTGATTCTATTGTTTGCATCTCAGGGTAGGTGTTTGCAAGTCCAAGTATCTGTCTTTGTTGGTTTATATATCTAAAGTTCCTATCTTTCTCTGTTTGCATGTCTGATTCTATTTGTTTGCATGTCTGGATTGATGTTTGCAAGTCCAAGAATTTGTCTTTGTTGCTTTGTATATCTAAAGTGCCTGTCTTTCTCTGTTTGTGTGTCTGATTCTATTTGTTTGCATGTCTGGGTTGGTGTTTGAGAGTCCAAGTATTTGTCGTTGTTGGTTTATATATCTAAAGTGCCTGTCTTTCTCTGTTTGCATGTCTGATTCTAATTGTTTGCATGTCTGGGTTGGTGTTTGCATGTCCAAGTATTTGTCTTTGTTGGTTTGTATATCTAAAGTACATGTATTTCTCTGTTTCCATGTCTGATTCTATTTGTTTGCATGTCTGGGTTGTTGTTTGCAGGTCCAAGTATTTGTCGTTGTGTTTTTATATCTAAAGTGCCTGTCTTTCTCTATTTGCATGTCTGATTCTATTTGTTTGCATGTCTGGGTTGGTGTTTGCATGTCCAAGTTTTTGTCTTTGTTGGTTTGTATATCTAAAGTGCCTGTCTATCTCTGTTTGCATGTCTGATTCTATTTGTTTACATGTCTAGGTTGGTGTTTGTAAGTCCAAATATTTGTCTTTGTTGGTTTGTATATCTAAAGTGCCTGTTTTTCTCTGTTTTCATGCCTGATTCTATTTGTTTGCATGTCAGGGTTGGTGTTTTCATGTTCAATTGTTTGTCTTTGTTGTTTTGTATATCTAAAGTGCCTGTCTTTCTCTGTTTGCATGTCTGATTCTATAGTTTGCATGTCAGGGTAGGTGTTTGCAAGTCCAAGTATATGTCTCTGTTGGTTTGTATATCTAAAGTGCCTGTCTTTCTCTGTTTGCATGTCCGATTCTTTTTGTTTGCATGTCTGGGTTGGTGTTTACAAGTCCAAGTATTTTTCTTTGTTGGTTTTTATATCTAAAGTGCCTGTCTTTCTATGTTCGTAGGTCTAATTCTATTTGTTTGTATGTCTGGGTTGGTATTTACAAGTCCAAGTATTTGTGGTTGTTAATTTGTATGACTAAAGTGCGTGTCTTTCTCTGTTAGCATGTCTGATTTTATTTGTTTGCATGTCTTGGCTGTTGTTTGCCAGTCCAAGTATTTGTCTTTGTTGGTTTGTATATCTAAAGTGCCTGTCTTTCTCTGGTTGCATGTCTAATTCTATTTGTTTGCCTGTCTGGGTTAGTGTTTGCAAGTCAAAGTATTTGTCGTTGTTTGTTTGTATATCTAAAGTGCCTGTCTTTTTATGTTTGCATGTCTGATTCTATTTGTTTGCATGTCTGGGTTGTTGTTTGCAAGTCCAAGTATTTGTCGTTGTTGGTTTGTATATCTAAAGTGCCTGTCTTTCTCTGTTTGCTTGTCTGATTCTATTTGTGTGCATGTCTGGGTTGGTGTTTGCAAGTCCAAGTATTTGTCATTGTTTGTTTTTATATCTAAAGTAAAAGTCTTTCTCTGATTGCATGTCTGATTCTATTTGTTTGCATGTCTTGGTTGGTGTTTGCAAGTCCAAGTATTTGTCTTTGTTGCTTTTTATATCTAAAGAGCCTGTCTTTCTCTGTTTGCATGTCTGATTCTATTTGATTGCATGTCTGGGTTAGTGTTTGCAAGTCCAAACTATCTGTCTTTGTTGTTTTGTATATCTAAAGTGTCTATCTTTCTCTCTTTGCATGTCTGATTCTATTTGTTTGCATGTCTGGGTTGGTGTTTGCAAGTCCAAGTATTTGGCTTTGTTGATTTGTATATCTAAAGTGCATGTCTTTCTCTGTTTGTGTGTCTGATTCTATTTGTTTGCATGTCTCGGTTGGTGTTTGCAAGTCCAAGTATTTGTCGTTGTTGGTTTGTATATCTAAAGTGCCTGTCTTTCTCTGTTTGCATGTCTGATTCTATTTTTTTGCATCTCTGGGTTGGTGTTTGCAAGTCCAAGTATTTGTCTTTGTTGGCTTGTGTATCTAAAGTGCATGTTTTTCTCTGTTAACATGTCTGATTCTATGTGTTTGCATGTCTGGGCTGGTGTTTCCAAGTCAAAGAATTCTTCGTTGTTGGTTTTTAAATCAAAAGGACATATCTTTCTATGTTAGCATCTCTGATTCTATTTTTTGCATGTCAGGGTAAGTGTTTGCAAGTCCAAGTATCTGTCTTTGTTGGTTTATATATCTAAAGTGCCTATCTTTCTCTGTTTGCATGTTTGATTCTATTTGTTTGCATGTCTGGATTGATGTTTGCAAGTCCAATACTTTGTCTTTGTTGCTTTGTATATCTAAAGTACATGTCTTTCTCTGTTTGTGTGTCTTATTCTATTTGTTTGCATGTCTGGGTTGGTGTTTGAGAGTCCAAGTATTTGTCGTTGTTGGTTTATATATCTAAAGTGCCTTTCTTTTTCTGTTTGCATGGCTGATTCTCATTGTTTGCATGTCTGGGTTGGTGTTTGCATGTCCAAGTATTTGTCTTTGTTGGTTTGTATATATAAAGTACATGTATTTCTCTGTTTGCATGTCTGATTATATTTGTTCTCATGTCTGTGTTGGTTATTGCAAGTCCAAGTATCTGTCTTTGTTAGTTTGTATATCTAAAGTGCCTGTCTTTCCTGTTTACATTTCTGATTTTATTATTTTACATGTAAGGGTTGTTGTTTGCAATTCCAAGTATCTGTCTTTGTTGGTTTGTATATCTAAAGTGGCTGCCTTTATCTGTTTGCATGTCTGATTCTATTTGTTTGCATGTCTGGGTTGGTGTTTGCAAGTCCAAGTATTTGTCTTTGTTGGTTTGTATATCTAAAGTGCCTGTCTTTCTCTGTTCGCATGTCTGATTCTATTTGTTTGCATGTCTGGGTTGCTGTTTGCCAGTCCAAGTATTTTTCTTTGTTAGTTTATATATCTAAAGTGACTGTCTTTCTCTGTTTGAAAGTCTAATTATATTTTTTTTACTGTCTTGGTTAGTGTTTGCAAGTCCAAGTATTTGTCGTTGTTTGTTTGTATATCTAAAGTGCATGTCTTTCTCTGTTTGCATGTCTGATTCTATTTGTTTGCATGTCTGGGTTGATGTTTGCAAGTCCAAGTATTTGTCGTTGTTGGTTTGTATATCTAAAGTGCCTGTCTTTCTCTGTTTGCTTGTCTGATTCTATTTGTTTGGATGTCTGGGTTGGTGTTTGCATGTCCAAGTATTTGTCTTTGTTTGTTTTTATATCTAAAGTTCAAGTCTTTCTCTGTTTGCATGTCTGATTCTATTTGTTTGCATGTCTGGGTTGGTGTTTGCAAGTCCAAGAATTTGTCATTGTTGATTTTTATATCTAAAGAGCCTGTCTTTCTCTGTTTGCATGTCTGATTCTATTTGATTGCATGTCTGGGTTAGTGTTTGCAAGTCCAAACTATCTGTCTTTGTTGTTTTGTATATCTAAATTGTCTATCTTTCTCTCTTTGCATGTCTGATTCTATTTGTTTGCATGTCTGGGTTGGTGTTTGCAAGTCCAAGTATTTGGCTTTGTTGGTTTGTATATCTAAAGTGCATGTCTTTCTCTGTTTGGGTGTCTGATTGTATTTGTTTGCATGTCTGGGCTGGTGTTTGCAAGTCCAAATATTTGTAGTTGTTGCTTTGTATATCTATAGTGCCTGTATTTCTATGTTTTCATGTCTGATTTTTTTTTTTTGCATGTCTTGGTATTTGTTTACTATTCCATGAAATTGTCGGTTCCTGATAGTATATCAAAATATCAAGCCTGTCTATGTTGACTTTTCTGTTTCTTTTTGTTTGCATGTCTTGGCTAGTTTTTGAACTTCAATTTTTCGTTCGATAAATGTTTATATGTATAGAGGACCTGTCTGTCTCCGTTCGCATGTCTTATTCTATTTGTTTGCATGTCAGGGTAGGTGTTTGCAAGTCCAAGTATCTGTCTTTGTTGGTTTATATATCTAAAGTGCCTATCTTTCTCTGTTTGCATGTTTGATTCTATTTGTTTGCATGTCTGGATTGATGTTTGCAAGTCCAAGACTTTGTCTTTGTTGCTTTGTATATCTAAAGTACCTGTATTTCTCTGTTTGTGTGTCTGATTCTATTTGTTTGCATGTCTGGGTTGGTGTTTGAGAGTCCAAGTATTTGTCGTTGTTGGTTTATATATCTAAAGTGCCTTTCTTTTTCTGTTTGCATGTCTGATTCTCATTGTTTGCATGTCTGGGTTGGTGTTTGCAAGTCCAAGTATTTGTCTTTGTTGGTTTGTATATCTAAAGTACATGTATTTCACTGTTTTCATGTCTGATTCTATTTGTTTGCATGTCTGGGTTGGTGTTTGCAAGTCCAAGTATTTTTCTTTGTTGGTTTGTATATCTAAAGTGCCTGTCTTTCTCTGTTTGCATGTCTGATTCTATTTGTTTTCATGTCTAGATTGGTTTTTACAATTCAGAGTATTTGTCGTTGTTTGTTTGTATCTCTAAAGTGACTGTCTTTCTATGTTTGCATGTATGATTCTATTTGTTTGAATGTCTAGGTTGGTGTTTGCAAGTCCAAGTTTTTGTATTTGTTGGTTTGTATATCTAAAGTGCCTGTCTTTCTCTGTTTGCATGTCTGATTCTATTTGTTTTCATGTCTAGGTTGGTGTTTGCATGTCCAAGTATTTGTCTTTGTTGGTTTGTATATCTAAAGTGCCTGTCTTTCTCTGTTTGCTTGTCTGATTCTATTTTTTTGCATATCTGGTTGGTGTTTGCAAGTCCAAGTATTTGTCTTTGTTGGTTTGTATATCTAAAGTGCCTGTCTTTCTCTGTTTGCATGTCTGATTCTATTTGTTTGCATGTCTGGGTTGGTGTTTGCAAGTCCAAGAATTTTTCTTTGTTGCTTTGTATATCTAAAGTGCCTGTCTTTCTCTGTTTGCATGTCTGATTCTATTTGTTGGCATATCTGGGTTAGTGTTTGCAAGTCCAAACTATCTGTCTTTGTTGTTTTGTATATCTAAAGTGTCTATCTTTCTCTCTTTGCATGGCTGATTCTATTTCTTTGCATTTCTGGGTTGGTGTTTGCAAGTCCAAGTATTTGTCTTTGTTGATTTGTATATCTAAAGTGGATGTCTTTCTCTGTTTGTGTGTCTGATTCTATTTGTTCGCATATCTGGGTTAGTGTTTGCAAGTCCAAACTATCTGTCTTTGTTGTTTTGTATATCTAAAGTGTCTATCTTTCTCTCTTTGCATGGCTTATTCTATTTCTTTGCATGTCTGGGTTGGTGTTTGCAAGTCCAAGTATTTGTCTTCGTTGATTTGTATATCTAAAGTGCATGTCTTTCTCTGTTTGTGTGTCTGATTCTATTTGTTTGCATGTCTGGGTTGATGTTTGCAAGTCCAAGTATTTGTCATTGTTGGTTTGTATATCTAAAGTGTCTGTATTTCTCTGTTTGCATGTCTGATTCTATTTGTTTGTATGTCTGGGTTGGTGTTTGCAAGTCCAAGTATTTGTCTTTGTTGGTTTGTATATCTAAAGAGCCTGTCTTTCTCTGTTTGCATGTCTGATTCTTTTTGTTTACATGTCTGGGTTGGTGTTTGCAAGTCCAAGTATTTGTCTTTGTTGGTTTGTATATCTAAAGTGCCTGTCTTTCTCTGTTTACATGTCTGATTCTATTTGTTTGCATGTCAGGGTTGGTGTTTGCAAGTCAAAGTATTTGTATTTGTTGGTTTGTATATCTAAAGTGCCTGTCTTTCTCTGTTTGCATGTCTGATTCTATTGTTTGCATGTCAGGGTAGGTGTTTGCAAGTCCAAGCATCTGTCTTTGTTGGTTTATATATCTAAAGTTCTTATCTTTCTCTGTTTGCATGTCTGATTCTATTTGTTTGCATGTCTGGATTGATGTTTGCAAGTCCAAGAATTTGTCTTTGTTGCTTTGTATATCTAAAGTGCCTGTCTTTCTCTGTTTGTGTGTCTGATTCTATTTGTTTGCATGTCTGGGTTGGTGTTTGAGAGTCCAAGTATTTGTCGTTGTTGGTTTATATATCTAAAGTGCCTGTCTTTCTCTGTTTGCATGGCTGATTCTCATTGTTTGCATGTCTGGGTTGGTGTTTGCATGTCCAAGTATTTGTCTTTGTTGGTTTGTATATCTAAAGTAAATGGATATCACTGTTTACATGTCTGATTCTATTTGTTTGCATGTCTGGGTTGTTGTTTGCAAGTCCAAGTATTTTTGTTTGTTGGTTTGTATATCTAAATTGACTGTCTTTCTCTATTTGCATGTCTGATTCTATTTGTTTGCATGTCTGGGTTGGTGTTTTCATGTCCAAGTTTTTGTCTTTGTTGGTTTGTATATCTAAAGTGCCTGTCTATCTCTGTTTGCATGTCTGATTCTATTTGTTTACATGTCTAGGTTTGTGATTGCAAGTCCAAGTATTTGTCTTTGTTGGTTTGTATATCTAAAGTGCCTGTTTTTCTCTGTTTACATGTGTGACTCTATTTGTTTGCATGTCTGGGTTGGTTTTTTGCAAGTCCAAGTATTTGTCATTGTTGGTTTGTATTTCTAAAGTGCCTGTCTTTCTCTGTTTGCATGTCTGATTCTATTTGTTTGCATGTCTGGGTTGGTGTTTGCAAGTCCAAGTATTTGTGTTTGTTGGTTTCTATTTCTCAAGTACCTGTCTTTCTCTGTTTGCATGTGTGATTCTATTTGTTTGCATGTCTGGGTTGGTGTTTGCAAGTCCAAGTATTTGTCTTTTTTGGTTTGTATATCTAAAGTGCCTGTCATTCTCTATTTGCATGTCTGATTCTATTTGTTTGCATGTGTAGGTTGGTGTTTGCAAGTCCAAGAATTTGTCTTTGTTGGTTTGTATATCTAAAGTGCCTGTCTTTCTCTGTTTGCATGCCTGATTCTATTTGTTCGCATGTCTAGGTTGGTGTTTGCTAGTCCAATAATTTGTCTTTGCCCGGGTGCGCGTCTATAGGACCTTTCTGTTTCTGTGTACATGTCTGATTCTATTTGTATGAATGTCGGGGCAGGTGTTTCCAATTCAAAGTATTCTTATTTGCTGCTTGGTAAATCGAAAAGAACTATCTGTATCTGGTTGAATCTATGAATCTATTGTTTGCATGTCAGGGTAGGTGTTTGCAATTCCAAGCATCTGTCTTTGTTGGTTTATATATCTAAAGTTCTTATCTTTCTCTGTTTGCATGTCTGATTCTATTTGTTTGCATGTCTGGATTGATGTTTGCAAGTCCAAGAATTTGTCTTTGTTGCTTTGTATATCTAAAGTGCCTGTCTTTCTCTGTTTGTGTGTCTGATTCTATTTGTTTGCATGTCTGGGTTGGTGTTTGAGAGTCCAAGTATTTGTCGTTGTTGGTTTATATATCTAAAGTGCCTGTCTTTCTCTGTTTGCATGGCTGATTCTCATTGTTTGCATGTCTGGGTTGGTGTTTGCATGTCCAAGTATTTGTCTTTGTTGGTTTGTATATCTAAAGTTCCTGTCTATCTCTGTTTGCATGTCTGATTCTATTTGTTATCATGTCTGGGTTGGTGTTTGCAAGTCAAAGTATTTGTCTATGTTGGTTTTTATATCTAAAGTGACTGTCTTTCTCTGTTTGCAAGTCTGATTCTATTTGTTTGAATGTCTGGGTTGGTGTTTGCAAGTCCAAGTTTTTGTCTTTGTTGGTTTGTATATCTAAAGTGCCTGTCTTTCTCTGTTTGCATGTCTGATTCTATTTGTTTACATGTCTAGGTTGGTGTTTGCAAGTCCAAGTATTTGTCTTTGTTGGTTTGTATATCTAAAGTGCCTGTCTTTCTCTGTTTGCATGTGTGACTCTATTTGTTTGCATGTCTGGGTTGGTTTTTTGCAAGTCCAAGTATTTGTCATTGTTGGTTTGTATTTCTAAAGTGCCTGTCTTTCTCTGTTTGCATGTCTGATTCTATTTGTTTGCATGTCTGGGTTGGTGTTTGCATGTCCAAGTATTTGTGTTTGTTGGTTTCTATTTCTCAAGTACCTGTCTTTCTCTGTTTGCATGTCTGATTCTATTTGTTTGCATGTCTGGGTTGGTGTTTGCAAGTCCAAGTATTTGTCTTTTTTGGTTTGTATATCTAAAGTGCCTGTCCTTCTCTATTTGCATGTCTGATTCTATTTGTTTGCATGTGTAGGTTGGTGTTTGCAAATCCAAGAATTTGTCTTTGTTGGTTTGTATATCTAAAGTGCCTGTCTTTCTCTGTTTGCATGCCTGATTCTATTTGTTTGCATGTCTAGGTTGGAGTTTGCAAGTCCAAATATTTGTCTTTGTTGGTTTGTATATCTAAAGTGCCTGTCTTTCTCTGTTTGCATGTCTGATTCTATTTGTTTGCATGTCAGGGTTGGTGATTGCAAGTCCAAGAATTTGTCATTGTTGGTTTGTATATCAAAGTGCCTGTCTTTCTCTGTTTGCATGTCTGATTCTATTTGTTTGCATGTCTGGGTTGGTGTTTGCAAAAGGCTAAATTAAGTTAGGTTAGATTAAGTTAGGTTAGTCTACGTACGCGCGCGTACGTAGGCTAACCTAACCTAACTTAATCTAGCCTAACTTAATCTAGCGTAACCTAACCTAACCATACTCGCCGGAAAATCCCCGCAGGTTGACTTTGTATTTCTCTCTCACTATTTATGCTTGCGGTTGTAGCAAAACGTACGCGCGCTTATGTAGGCTAACCTAACCTAACCTAATCTAACCCAACTTAATCTAGCCTTGGACTTGCAAACACCAACCCAGACATGCAAACAAATAGAATCAGACATGCAAACAGAGAAAGACAGGCACTTTAGATATACAAACCAACAATGACAAATACTTGGACTTGTAAACAACAACCCAGACATACAAACAAATAGAATCGCACATGCAAACAGAGAAAGACAGGCACTTTAGATATACAAACCAACAAAGACAAATACTTGGACTTGCAAAACACCAATCTAGACATGCAAACAAATAGAATCAGACATGCAAACAGAGAAAGACAGGCACTTTAGATATACAAACCAACAAAGACAGATACTTGTACTTGCAAACACCAACCTAGACATGCAAACAAATAGAATCAGACATGCAAACAGTGAAAGACAGACACCTTAGATATAAAAACCAACAAAGACAAATACTTGGACTTGCAAACACCAACCCAGACATGTAAACAAATAGAATCAGACATGCAAACAGAGAAATACAGGTACTTTAGATATACAAACCAACAAAGACAAATACTTGGACATGCAAACACCAACCCAGACATGCAAACAAATAGAATCAGACATGCAAACAGAGAAAGACAGGCACTTTAGATATATAAACCAACAAAGACAAATACTTGGATTTGCAAACAACAACCCAGAGATGCAAACAAATAGAATCAGAAACACAAACAGAGAAAGACAGGCTTTTTAGATATAGAAACCAACAATGACAAATACTTGGACTTGCAAAACACCAACCCAGACATGCAAACAAATAGAATCACACATGCAAACAGAGAAAGACAGGCACTTTAGATATACAAACCAACAAAGACAAATACTTGGATTTGCAATCACCAGCCTAGACATGTAAAAAAATAGAATCAGTCATGCAAACAGAGAAAGACAGGCACTTTAGATATACAAACCAACAAAGAGAAATACTCGGACTTGCAAACACCAACCTAGACATGCAAACTAATAGAATCAGACATGCAAACAGAGAAAGACAGGCACTTTAGATATACAAACCAACAAAGAAAAATACTTGGACTTGCAAACACCAACCCAGACATGCAAACAAATAGAATCAGACATGTAAACAGTGAAATACATGTACTTTAGATATACAAACCAACAAAGACAAATACTTGGACATGCAAACATCAACCCAGACATACAAACAAATAGAATCAGACCGGCAAACAGAGAGAGACAGGCACTGTAGATATATAAACCAACAACGACAAATACTTGGACTTGCAAACACCAACCCAGACATGCAAACAAATAGAATCAGACACACAAACAGAGAAAGACAGGCACTTTCGATATACAAAGCAACAAAGACAAATACTTGGACTTGCAAACATCAATCCACACATGCAAACAAATAGAATCAGACATGCAAACAGAGAAAAATAGGCACTTTAGATATATAAACAAACAAAGACAGATACTTCGACTTGCAAACACCTACCCTGACATGAAAAAAATAGAATCAGACAAGTAAAAATATAAAGATAGTTACTTTTGATATACAAAACATCAAATAGAAATACTTTGACTTGTAAACATTAATCCAGACATGCAAACAAATAGAATCAGACATGCAAACAGAGAAAGACAGGCACTTTTAATATACAAATCAACAAACACAAATACTTGGACTTGAAAAACCCATCCTAGACCCTCAGAGACATAGAATCTGAAAAGAAATCAGTGATAGATATGCAATTTAGATTTACAAACCAACGACTACAGATAATTTGACTTGCAAACACCCACCAACACATGCAAAAAAATAGAATCAGATATGCAAACACAGAAAGACAGGCACTTTAGATATACAAACCAACAAAGACAAATACTTGGACTTGCAAACATCAACCCAGACATGCGTACAAATAGAATCAGACACATAAACAGAGAAAGACAGGCACTTTAGATATAAAAACCAACAAAGAAAAATACTTGGACTTGCAAACACCAACCCAGACATGCAAACAAATAGAATCAGACATGCAAACAGAGAAAGACAGGCACTTTAGATATACAAACCAACAAAGACAAATACTTCGACTTGCAAAAATCAAACTAGACATCCAAAAACATAGAATCAGACATGCAAACAGAGAAAGACAGTCACTTTAGATATACAAACCAACAAAGACAAATTCTTGGACTTGCAAACATCAACCCAGACATGCAAACAAATAGAATCAGACATGAAAACAGAGAAAAATAGGCACTTTAGATATATAAACCAGCAAAGACAGATACTTGGACTTGCAAACACCTACCCTGACATGCAAACAATAGAATCAGACATGCAAACAGAGAAAGACAGGCACTTTAGATATACAAACCAACAAAGACAAATACTTTGACTTGCAAACATCAACCCAGACATGCAAACAAGTAGAATCAGACATGAAAACAGAGAAAGACAGGCACTTTAGATATACAAACCAACAAATACAAATACTTGGACTTGCAAACACCAACCCAGACATGCAAACAAATAGAATCAGACATGCAAACACAGAAAGACAGGCACTTTAGATGTACAAACCAACAAAGACAAATACCTGGACTTGCAAACACCAACCTGGACATGCAAACTAATAGAATCAGACATGCAAACAGAGAAAGACAGGCACTTTAGATATACAAACCAACAAAGAAAAATACTTGGACTTGCAAACACCAACCCAGACATGCAAACAAATAGAATCAGACATGTCAACAGAGAAATACATGTACTTTAGATATACAAACCTACAAAGACAAACACTTGGACATGCAAACACCAACCCAGACATGCAAACAAATAGAATCAGACATGCAAACAGAGAAAGACAGGCACTTTAGATATATAAACCAACAACGACAAATACTTGGACTTGCAAACACCAACCCAGACATGCAAGCAAATAGAATCAGACACAGAAACACAGAAAGACAGGCACTTTAGATATACAAAGCAACAAAGACAAATTCTTGGACTTGCAAACATCAATCCACACATGCAAACAAATAGAATCAGACATGCAATCAGAGAAAGATAGGCACTTTAGATATATAAACCAACAAAGACAGATACTTGGACTTGCAAACATCAACCCAGACATGCAAACAAATAGAATCAGACATACAAACAGAGAACGACATGCACTTTAGATATACAAACCAACAAACCCACATGCAAACAGAGAAAGACAGGCACTTTAGATATACAAAGCAACAAAGACAAATTCTTGGACTTGCAAACACCTACCCTGACATGCAAACAATAGAATCAGACATGCAAACAGAGAAAGACAGGCACTTTAGATATACAAACGAACAAAGACAAATACTTGGACTTGCAAACACCAACCCAGACATGCAAACAAATTGAATCAGACATGCAAACAGAAAAAGATAGACAATTTAGATATACAAAGAAACAAAGAAAGATAATTTTACTTTCAAACACGAACCCAGACATGTAAAAAAATAGAATCAGACATGCAAACGGAGAAAGTCAGTCACTTTAGATACAAAAAGCACCAGAGACAAATACGTGGAATTGCAAAAACCAACCCAGACATGCAAACAAATAGAATCAGACATACAAAAATAGAAAGACATGCACTTTAGATATACAAACCAACAAAGACAAATACTTGGACTTGCAAACACCAACCCAGACATGCAAACAAATAGAATCAGACATGCAAAGAGAGAAAGATAGACACTTTAGATATACAAAACAACAAAGACATATATTTTGGACTTGAAAACACTAACCCAGACATGCACACAAATAGAATCAGACATGCAAACAGAGAAAGACAGGCACTTTAGATTTACAAACCAACAAAGACAAATTCTTGGACTTGCAAATATCAATCCAGACATGCAAACAAATAAAATCAGACATGCAAACAGAGAAAGATAGTCACTTTGGATATACAAACCAACAAAGACAGATACTTGGACTTGCAAACACCTACCCTGACATGCAAACAATAGAATCAGACATGCAAACAGAGAAAGACAGGCACTTTAGATATACAAACGATAAAAGACAGATACTTGAACTTGCAAACACAAACCCAGACAAGCAAACAAATAGCATAAGACACGCAAACAGAGAAAGACAGGTACTTTAGATATAAAAACCAACACACACGAATGCTTGGACTTGGAAACACTAGCCCAGACCTGCAAACAAATAGAATCAGACGAGCAAACAGAGAAAGACAGGCACTTTAGATATACAAACCAACAACGACAGATACTTGGACTTGCAAACATCAACCCAGACATGCAAACAAATAGAATCAGACATGCAAACAGAGAAAGACAGGCACTTTAGATATACAAACCAACAACGACAAATACTTGGACTTGCAAACAGCAGCCCAGACATGCAAACAAATAGAATCAGACATGCAAACAAAGTTAGTAAGGCACTTTAGATATACAAACCAACAAAGACAAATACTTGGACTTGCAAACACCAACCCAGACATGCAAACAAATAGAATCAGATATGCAAACAGAGAAAGACAGGCACTTTAGATATAAAAACCAACAAAGACAAATACTTGGACTTGCAGAACACCAGCCCAGACATGCAAACAAATAGAATCAGACATGCAAACAGAGAAAATTAGGCACTTTAGATATACAAACCAACAAAGACAAATACTTGGACTTGTAAACACCAGCCCAGACATGCAAACAAATAGAATCAGACATGCAAACAGAGAAAGAAAGGCACTTTAGATATAAAAAACAACAAAGACAAATACTTGGACTTGCAAAAACCAACCCAGACATGTAAACAAATAGAATCAGACATGCAAACAGAGAAAGACAGTCACTTTAGATATAAAAACAGACAAAGACAAATACTTGGACTTGCAAACATCAACCCAGACATGCAAACAAATAGAATCAGACATGCAAACAGAGAAAGACAGGCACTTTAGATATACAAACCAACAAAGACAAATACTTGGACTTGCAAAAACCAACCCAGACATGCAAACAAATAGAATCAGACACACAAACAGAGAAAAACAGGCACTTTAGATATACAAAGCAACAAAGACAAATTCTTGGACTTGCAAACATCAACCCACACATGCAAACAAATAGAATCAGACGTGCGAACAGAGAAACACAGGCACTTTAGATATACAAAGCAACAACGACAAATACTGGGACTTGTAAACACCAACCCAGACATGCAAACAAATAGAATCAGACATGCAAACAGAGAAAGATAGGCACTTTAGATATAGAAACCAACAAAGACGGATACATGGACTTGCAAACACCAACCCAGACATGCAAACAAATAGAATCAGACATGCAAACAGAGAAAGACAGGCACTTTAGATAAACAAACCAACAAAGACAAATACTTGGACTTGCGAAACACCAACCCAGACATGCAAACAAATAGAATCAGACATGCAAACAGAGAAAGACAGGCACTTTAGATATACAAACCACGACGACAAATACTTGGATTTGAAAGCACCAACCCAGACATGCAAACAAATAGAATCAGACATGCAAACAGAGAAAGACAGGCACTTTAGATATACAAACAAACAAAGACAAATACTTGGACTTGCAAACACGAACCCAGATATGCAAACAAATAGAATCAGACATGCAAACAGAGAAAAATAGGCACTTTAGATATATAAACCAGCAAAGACAGATACTTGGACTTGCAAACACCTACCCTGACATGCAAACAATAGAATCAGACATGCAAACAGAGAAAGACAGGCAATTTAGATATACAAACCAACAAAGACAAATACTTGGACTTGCAAACACCAACCCAGACATGCAAACAAGTAGAATCAGAAATGAAAACAGATAAATATAGTCTCTTTATTTATAAAAACCTACATCTACAAATACTTGGACTTGCAAACACCAACCAAGACATGCAAAAAAATAGAATCAGACCTGCAAACGGATAAAGACAGGCACTTTAGATATACAAACCAACAACAACAAATACTTGGACTTGCAAACACCAACCCAGACATGCAAACAAATAGAATCAGATTTGCAAACAGAGAAAGACAGGCACTTTAGATATACAAACCAACAACGACAAATACTTGGACTTGCAAACATCAACCCAGACATGTGTACAAATAGAATCAGACATACAAACAGAGAAAGACAGGCACTTTAGATTTAAAAACCAACAAAGACAAATACTTGGACTTGCAAACACCAACCCAGACATGCAAACAAATATAATCAGAAATGCAAACAGAGATAGAAAGGAACATAAGATAAACAAACAGACAACGACAAATACTTGGACATGACAACAACAACCAAAACATGCAAACAAAAAGAATCAGACATGCAAACAGAGAAAGACAGGCACTTTAGATATACAAAGCAACAAAGACAAATTCTTGGACTTGCAAACATCAATCGACACATGCAAACAAATAGAATCAGACATGCAAGCAGAGAAAAATAGGCACTTTAGATATACAAACCAACAAAGACAGATACTTGGACTTGCAAACACCTACCCTGACATGCAAACAATAGAATCAGACATGCAAACAGAGAAAGACAGGCACTTTAGATATACAAACCAACAAAGACAAATACTTGGACTTGCAAACACCAACCCAGACATGCAAACAAAGAGAATCAGACATGTAAACAGAGAAAGACAGGCACTTTAGATATACAAACAAACAAAGACAAATCCAGTTAATATCTTTCACAAACAAAGACATGAAAACATATAGAATCAGAATTTGAAAAATAGAAAGACAATTACCTTAGATCCAGATAGCAAAAACTAAAAGTGCTTGGACTTGGAAACACATCCCCAGACATGCACACAAATATAATTATAATTGAACACAGAGAAGGACAGTAACTTTAGAGATACAAACCAACAAAGACAAATACTTTGACTTGCAAAAACCAACCCAGACATGCGTACAAATAGAATCAGACACATAAACAGAGAAAGACATGCACTTTAGATATACAAACCAACAAAGACAAATACTTGGACTTGCAAACACCAACCTAGACATGCAAACAAATAGAATCAGACATGCAAACACAGAAAGACAGGCACTTTAGATGTACAAACCAACAAAGACAAATACCTGGACTTGCAAACACCAACCTGGACATGCAAACTAATAGAATCAGACATGCAAACAGAGAAAAACAGGCACTTTAGATATACAAACCAACAAAGAAAAATACTTGGACTTGCAAACACCAACCCAGACATGCAAGCAAATAGAATCAGACACAGAAACACAGAAAGACAGGCACTTTAGATATACAAAGCAACAAAGACAAATTCTTGGACTTGCAAACATCAATCCACACATGCAAACAAATAGAATCAGACATGCAAACAGAGAAAGATAGGCACTGTAGATATATAAACCAACAAAGACAGATACTTGGACTTGCAAACATCAACCCAGACATGCAAACAAATAGAATCAGACATACAAACTGAGAAAAACAGGCACTTTAGATATACAAACCAACAAACCAACATGCAAACAGAGAAAGACAGGCACTTTAGATATACAAAGCAACAAAGACAAATTCTTGGACTTGCAAACACCTACCCTGACATGCAAACAATAGAATCAGACATGCAAACAGAGAAAGACAGGCACTTTAGATATACAAACGAACAAAGACAAATACTTGGACTTGCAAACACCAACCCAGACATGCAAACAAATTGAATCAGACATGCAAAGAGAGAAAGATAGGCACTTTAGATATACAAACCAACAAAGACAAATACTTGGACTTGCAAACACCAACCCAGACATGCAAACAAATAGAATCAGACATGCAAAAAGAGAAAGATAGGCAATTTAGATATACAACCCAACAACGACAAATACTTTGACTCGAAAACACCAACCCAGACATTAAAACAAATAGAGTCAGACACATAAAAATAGAAAGACAGGCACTTTAGATATACACACCAACAAAGACAAATTCTTTGACTTGCAAACACCAACCCAGACATGCAAACAAATAAAATCAGACATGCAAACAGAGAAAGATAGACACTTTAGATATACAAAACAACAAAGACATATATTTTGGACTTGAAAACACTAACCCAGACATGCAAACAAATAGAATCAGACATGCAAACAGAGAAAGACAGGAACTTTATAATTACAAAGCAACAAAGACAAATTCTTGGACTTGCAAATATCAATCCAGACATGCAAACAAATAAAATCAGACATGCAAACAGAGAAAGATAGGCACTTTGGATATACAAACCAACAAAGACAGATACTTGGACTTGCAAACACCTACCCTGACATGCAAACAATAGAATCAGACATGCAAACAGAGAAAGACAGGCACTTTAGATATACAAACTATTAAAGACACATTCTTGTAATTTCAAACACCAACCCTTAAATGCTACAAATTATAATCAGAATTGTAATTATAGACATAAGTGCACTTTATATATGCAAACTAACAAAGACAAATCCTTTGACTTGCAAACATCAACCCACACATGCAAACAAATAGAATCAGACATGCAAACAGAGAAAGACAGCCACTTTAGATATACAAACCAACAACGACAAATACTTGGACTTGCAAACATCAACCCAGACATGCACACAAACAGAATCAGACATGAAAACAAAGAAAGACATGCACTTTAGATATACAAACCAACAACGACAAATACTTGGACTTGCAAACACCAACCCAGACATGCAAACAAATAGAATCAGACATGCAAACAAAGTTAGAAAGGCACTTTAGATATACAAACCAACAAAGACAGATACTTGGACTTGCAAACACCAACCCAGACATGCAAACAAATAGAATCAGATATGCAAACTGAGAAAGACAGGCACTTTAGATATACAAACCAACAAAGACAAATACTTGGACTTGCAGAACACCAGCCCAGATATGCAAACAAATAGAATCAGACATGCAAACAGAGAAAATTAGGCACTTTAGATATACAAACCAACAAAGACAAATAATTGGACTTGTAAACACCAGCCCAGACATGCAAACAAATAGAATCAGACATGCAAACAGAGAAAGACAGGCACTTTAGATATACAAACCAACAAAGACAAATACTTGGACTTCCAAACACCAAACCAGACATGAAAACAAATAGAATCAGACATGCAAAAAGAGAAAGACAGGAAATTTAGATATAAAAACCGACAAAGACAAATTCTTGGACTTGCAAATATCAACACAGACATGCAAACAAATAGAATCAGACATGCAAACAGAGAAATACAGTCACTTTAGATATACAAACCAACAAAGACAAATGCTTGTACTTTCAAATACCAACCCAAACATGCAAACAAATAGAATCAGACACACAAACAGAGAAAAACAGGCACTTTAGATATATAAAGCAACAAAGACAAATACTTGGACTTGCAAACATCAACCCACACATGCAAACAAATAGAATCAGACGTGCGAACAGAGAAACACAGGCACTTTAGATATACAAAGCAACAACGACAAATACTGGGACTTGTAAACACCAACCCAGACAAGCAAACAAATAGAATCAGACATGGAAACAGAGAAAGAGAGGCACTTTAGATATAGAAACCAACAAAGACGGATACATGGACTTGCAAACACCAACCCAGACATGCAAACAAATAGAATCAGACATGCAAACAGAGAAAGACAGGCACTTTAGATACACAAACCAACAAAGACAATTACTTGGACTTGCGAAACACCAACCCAGACATGCAAACAAATAGAATCAGACATGCAAACAGAGAAAGACAGGCACTTTAGATATACAAACCACGACGACAAATACTTGGATTTGAAAGCACCAACCCCGACATGCAAACAAATAGAATCAGACATGCAAAAAGAGAAAGACAGGCAATTTAGATATACAAACCAACAAAGACAAATACTTGGACTTGCAAACACGAACTCAGACATGCAAACACATAGAATCAAACGTGCAAATAGAAAGACAGGCACTTTAGATATACAAAGCAACAAAGACAAATGCTTGGACTTGTAAACACCAGCCCAGACATGTAAACAAATAGAATCAGACATACAAACAGAGAAAGATAGGCACTTTAGATATACAAAGCAACAAAGACAAATACTTGGACTTGCAAACACCAACCCAGACAAGCAAACAAATAGAATCAGACACACAATCAGAGAAAGACAAGCACTTTAGATATACAAACCAACAAAGACAAATACTTGGACTTCCAAACACCAACCCAGACATGCAAACAAATAGAATCAGACATGCGAATAGAGAAAGACAGGCACTTTAGATATACAAACCAACAAAGACAAATACTTGGACTTGCAAATATCAACCCAGAGATGCAAACAAATAGAATCAGACAAACAAACAGAGAAAAGTCAGGTACTTTAGATATACAAAGCAACAAAGACAAATACTTGGACTCACAAACACCAACCCAGACATGCAAACAAAGAGAATCATACATGCCATCAGAGAAAGACAGGCACTTTAGATATACAAACCAGCAACGAGAAATACTTGGACTTACAAACACCAACCCAGACATGCAAACAAATAGAATCAGACATGCAAACAGAGAAAGACAGGCACTTTAGATATACAAACCAACAAAGACAAATACTTGGACTTGCAAACACCAACCCAGACATGCAAAAAAATAGAATCAGACATGCAAACAGAGAAAGACAGGCACTTTAAATATAAAAACCAACAACGACAAATACTTGGACTTGCAAACACCAACCCAGACATGCAAACAAATAGAATCAGACATGCATACAGAGAAAGATAGGCACTTTATATATACAAACCAACAAAGACAAATAGTTAGACTTGCAAACACCAACCCAGACATGCAAACAAATAGAATCAGACATGCAAACAGAGAAAGATAGGCACTTTAGATATACAAACCGACAAAAACAGATACTTAGACTTGCAAACATCAACCCAGACATGCAAACAAATAGAATCAGACATGCAAACAGAGAAAGACAGGCACTTTAGATATACAAACCACAACGACAAATACTTGGAATTGAAAACACCAACCCAGACATGCAAACAAATAGAATCAGACATTCAAACAGAGAAAGATAGGCAATTTAAATATACAAACCAACAAAGACAAATACTTGGACTTGAAAACACCAACCCAGACATTCAAACAAATAGAATCAGAATGCAAACAGAGAAAGATATGTACTTTAGATATACAAAGCAACAAAGACAAATAGTTGGACTTGCAAACACCAACCCAGACTTGCAAACAAAAAAATGTGGGGGCCCGGGGGATTTTGGGGGGCGGGGGCATTTGGGAGCTTTGGGGCATTTGGGTGGGTCGGGGGCCTTTGGGGGCTTGGGGGCCCTTTGGGGTTGGGGTAGGGGGGTCGGAGCCCTTTGGGGTTGTGGTAGGGGGGCTGTTGGGGTGGGAGAACTCACAACACTGTTCAAATGGAACTTGAGCATATAACGACCACAGAGTTTCACCCTCAAATCATCTTCTAAATCATCTTCTGTAATCATCTTCTAAAATACCTCAAACGGTTTCGCTTAAATCATCTTCTAAAATGTCTCAAAACGGTTTCGCCCAAATAATCCCTAAACGTAATTTCTGCGTGTTCCTTTTGTTTTTGCATCCCTGCGCTGTCACATTTGAAATTCCTATGAAACCATTTCCCGCGTTAATCTCTTCATCTCTAAGATGTTCTTGGTTACACTAGTATGGCTTTGATAGAATATCAATTTATCGTTAAGCCTAATGACCTGAGAAGCCGTATTTAAAAACGCAATAGTAATTTATCTCGTTAGAATCCTGCATAATGCCAAAGAAACAAGTGATGTCATTTCTAATTCCCTTTCGTGAATCAATAATTCCCCTTAGAAAAAACAAATAAATTCCCCTTTCTTGAATCAATCATTCCCCTTAGAAACAACCAATAAATTCCCCTTTCTTGAATCAATAATTCCCCTTAGAAACAACAAATAAATTCTCCTTTCTTGAATCAATAATTCCCCTTGGAAACAACAAATTAGTTCCCCTCGTGTCATTACACATGGCTGTCACAATTGAAATTCCTAGGAAACCCTTTCCCGCGTTAATATCTTCATCTCATAAATGTTCCTAGCTACACTATTATGGTTTCGTTAGAATATCAATTTATCTCTCTGACTTAAAGATCAGTGAAGCTGTATTTAAAAATAGAATATTAATTTTTCTCTCTGACCTAAAGATCGTTTATCCCTCAGACCTAAGATCAAAGAAGCCATATTTGTTTCTTTATTCCCCTTTCGTTAATCAATAATTCCCCTCGATTATGCAAATCAAGTTGTCAGAAATTTAGTTCCCCTCTTGTGATCAATCAACTTTGACATAATCCGTCAGACATTAATAAACTTCGCCCTGAAACACTTCTCCTGGACGAACACCAAAGACATTAATAAACTTCACCCGGAAACAATTCTCCTGGACGAACACCAAAGACATGAATAAACTTCGCCCGGAGACAATTCTCCTTGAAAATACACCAAAGTGAGAAAAATCCTGTTTTTTCATTTTCAGTGACAAAAACCATAAAACAGACATAAATTGCTGTTGACATCCATGAAAAACAACAAATAAATTAACTAACACTCATAACCGTCCAAGAAACATCCATAAAAGTGAGAAAAATCCTGTTTTTTCATTCTCAGTGACAAAAACCATAAATTATGTACTGTCGATGTTACACTAAATTGTAGATGGCAGCAGGGGTGAGCAATGGGACCTCCTGATAGGATTTTACTGCTATATTAATATACATTAAATAGGCTGTGAAGTAATAATTTTTGTCTGTTTCAAGTTTCAACATCGCTCTTTACTTCCCTCAGAAAAACTTTGTTTTTTTAAATTATAAGAGTATTGCCGTCTATTCCATTCGTCTTTCCCCTAAGGGTTAAAGTAGATACGACGCATAAACGAATATTTCAAAATAGCTCAGGTTAAAACCAAAATGTATATATATATATATATATATATATATATATATATATATATATATATATATATATATATATATATATATATATATATATATATATATATATATATATATATATATATATATATTTTATATATATATATATATATATATATATATATATATATATATATATATATATATATATATATATATATATATATATATATATATATATATATATATATATATATATATATATATGTATGTATATATAGAAACGACAATTCTTTAAAAACAATTTGAGCTATATATATCCACATTAAGAGGGCTGGATGGGTATAAAGTATAGCAGGTCTGCATTTACAATGTTTTAGGCACAGTTATTCTGCATATTATCAAGTAAGAATTGTATTCTAACTTCAAACTGTCCAAACACTTTAAGATACATCTCATTCAAACTCAAGGGACCAATTGTTTGAGCAATCTTTCTTAAAGAATTGTGACAAAATTTCAAACTTTGCCATAAGGAACGAATTTAAGGAAGAGGTAGCCCCCCTCATAAAAAAAATGAATTTCAGTTGGTTTTCCATTGTGACACTACCCCTTACTTTCATTAGGAAAAACTTGCTTTTAATATTTAATTTCTGACCGTTTTTTAAATCACGCCAGCAAATCTATGACCCTGCTGGATAGATGCACGAGTATTCTCAGAAGAAAGAGGAGAGTCCAGAAGGCGGGGTTTATGCCCGGGAGATCCACTATCGAACAAATCTTTACCATGCACCAGTTAATTGAGAAGACGAAGGAATTCAGGAGGAAAGCATATGTATCCTTTGTGGACTTCAAGGCTGCATTTGACTCGGTGGATCGCAACTCGCTATGGCTGATACTTCGATCAAATGGTCTACCAGACAAATATTGCAAGTTGTTTAAAGAGCTTTACGAAGAGACCGTGGCTTGAGTTCAATTCAGTGGTAAACGGAGCACGACATTTGGCATCAGAATCGGTGTACGACATGGGTGTGCTACCACCCCGGAACTGTTCAACCGCGTGATAGACCATGTCATGACACGAACAACAAATCGCCTGCCCTTTGGTCTGCGGTTTGGAGATCGCGTTCTGACGGACACTGACTTCGCAGATGATCTTGGTCTCGTTCCTGACTCGATTGACCAGTTGACTGACGCTTTGGAAGTCCTACAGGAAGAGGCAGCAAAAGGGGGGCTGAAAATAAACTGGCTTAAGACGAAGATAATGGCGATTGAGCCCCCAAGTCCAGTCTCGCCCCCTGAGAACATAACTGTTTGCGGAGCTGCTGTTGAAGTTGTAAACAACTTCACTTATCTTGGCTCCGTGCTGTCTATTGAAGGCTCTATAGAGGAAGAGGTGTGCAGCCGAGTTTCAAAAGCCTCGTCTATCGTCGGAAGGCTCAACAATCTCTGGAGAATGCCACATATATCTAGGCACACGAAGATGCGAATTTATAATGCATCCGTAGGCTCGGTCCTCCTTTATGCTGCGGAAACCTGGCCTCTCAAATCAACAATCCTCAGAATGATAGACGTCTGCCAGACGAAACAGCTCCGTCAGATTGAGGTTCGGCAGGACGAATTTGTAAGCAAAGCAAGGCTGCTCGCACTCACCTCTCAAGTACCGTTATCCATCAAAACGGCGCACCGTACTTTCAGATCGTTCGGACATCACCTGAGCATGCCAACGACAAACCCAGCCTGAATAGTGTACCATTTTGACGCTAAAGCTAATGGCTGGTCTCGCCCGAGGGGCAGACCTCAGACAAGGTGGAAGGATAGCCTCAACAAATTCCTTGAGATAGCTAACACCGCTGTCGATGAGGCCCCAATAATAGCAGTAGACTGGTCAGCCTGGAGGAGAAGAGTTGCGACGCTCTCTACGCCACCCCCAACGTGGCAGGAGCCTTAAGTCAAGTAAGTCAAGAGTAGAGATGGGGGTCCGACTCGTGTCACGCACCCCTGCTGCCACCTACAACTGTTTTTAACACCATATATGGGCACGAGAACCACGTGGTTTATGGTTTTTGTGAATGAGAATGAAAAAACAGGAATTTTCTCACTTGAAAAACCATGAATTTTGTCTGTTTTATGGTTTTTGTCAGTGAGAATGAAAAAACAGGAACTTTCTCACTTTCATGGATGTCAACAGCAATTTATGTATGTTTCATGGTTTTTGTCAGTGAGAATGGAAAAAAAGTATTTTTCTCACTTTGCTGTCAGTCATTAATCAAATTGTTTCCGGGCAAAGTTTAGTAATGTCTGACAGGTACTGCTCCAGGAATAGATCCATGTCATTAATGTCTTTGCCTCAGAAACAACTCTTTTGGTCGAACTCCAAAGGATATTAATAACCAAACGCCATGAAAACAATTCTCCATGAAACATCTTAACGATGAATTGTTTTAGCGCGGGAATCAGGTTTCTTATTAATTTGAAATGCATTAGCGCAGAGATGCCAAAAACAAAAGGAACACGCTGAATTACGTTTAGGGATAATTTTGGCGAAACTGTTTTAGACAGGTTATGGAATTATTTCGGTGACAGATTTTTGAAGAGATTTTGGAAGAGGATTTGAGGGTGAAACTCTGTGGTCGTTATAATACACAAGTTTCATTTGAACAGTGTTGTGAGGTCCTCTACCACAACCCCAAAGGGTTCCGATCCCCCTACCCCAACCCCAAAGGAAGCCCCCTGTCCTCAAAGGTCGCCCAAGCTCCCAAAGGGCCACTGGCGCCCCCAAAGGCCCACCCCAAACCTCCAAAGGCCCTCCCCGGGCCCCCCAAAGGCCCATCGAGCTCCCAAAAGACCAACGGGGTCCCAAAGGCCCTCCACCGGTCCCCAAATGCCCCCCAGGCTCCCAACGGCCCCCCCCGACCCCCCCCGGCCCTCCCCCCGCCCCCCCAGGGCCCCCCGGCTCCCCAACGACCAAACGGTCATCAATTGCACCCCACACCCCCCAAGGCCCACCCCGTGCCCCCAACGCCCTCCCCCGGTCCCCAAAGGTCCCCCGGGCCAGAGAAGCGCCGCCGGGATGCACCGTGGCCCAGGAAAGCGCCGCAGGATGTGCCGCAGGGATGCACCGCGGGTCAGGAAAGCGCCACGGGGGATGTGCCACAGGGAGGCACCGCAGGAAAGCGCCGCAGGATGCGCCGCAGGATGCGCCGCAAAAAAAAGTAAACTAAAAGTAAAAATTTCGAAATGTTATCCCCCAAACGCCCTCCTCAGCCCCCCAAAGGCCCTCCCCTGGTCCTCAAAGGTCCCCCGGGCTCCCAAAGGGCCAACCGGCCCCCCAAGGGTCCCCCAAACACCCTCCCTGGGCCCCCCACAGAGTCCCCTCCATTTTTTTTTTATACTTTTTTATGGCTTTATTATATCTTTTCTGAACAAGTTCCATTCATAATGTCATTCCTAAACCCATTTTCCAACCTCAAAGAGTCCCCTCCCCAATTCGTAAATACTTACTTGAATTTTTTAACATGGTATTTTTTAAACTTTTTTACGTATCTTAAAATGACATTAAATATGCTTACGGCTCTACCAATCGTACTCTGTGCTTGTTCATGGACACGACGTGGCTTTCCCACTGGTACTCTATGGCAGGTTATCGACACTATCTAGTTTATTGCATGCATTAAATCAGTAATTTTTACGCAGTGGAAGGATAAACCCACAATTCATATCTGTAAAAAAGTGAGGATGAATTATTCGACGAACGTATGTGCACATGATAAAATCATTGTCGTATTGAATGCTAACAAGGAGAAATACCTGAACTATGAAACGAGTGCAAGCGGTAACACTATTGGAAATGTATGAATGCGTTGTCATGACAGCGAGAAGTTAGATTTCTTTGGAGTACCCAAGAATTTCAATCGTATAAACGGTGGATATGCGAGAGTAACATTACAAGAGACATTAGTGCTAAAAGAGAATGCAAACTTAAAAATAATTGTCGATGATCAGGGACAACTCCTTGCTAGGGTTTCTGGTAACACATTACCTGTTGATAAATCATATCATCATCTTTCAGGTATTAGCATTTTAAAGAGAACAAGAAGGAGAAGACAAGCATACTCCTGCAATAATGTCATTAATCATATCTTGTCAATATGCCAAAACTGCCATCTATGTAAAAAGAATGTGACAGTAGACAGTGAAATCACAGGCAGAATAGAAAGGACATTAGCAGACAATATCATCAATGAATATAAAGATGAATTGTCGGAAAGTGAAGCGCAAGTGTACTAATAATGTGTAATAATGTATTTAACGTATTTTTATATTAATATTCTACATCTCATTATTTCATTAAAAATATTTATGCATTATTTTGTTAAGTGTTCATTATTTTAGGGTATGCTAGAACGTCAAACGTTCAGAATATCTATTAAAAAGATCAGAGATGAAAGAAAAAGAATTTTTAGAGATAAAGATACTACTAGCAGGCTCAATGTTTCATAGAAGATAGAAAAGTTCAAGATCTCTTCTGAATTTTACCAAAGAACAAAATTCACTTCTAATGTCACCAGAGAAAATAAAATGCTTCCACTTCAGTTTTAAGTTCACCAAGACATAAAAAATTTAAAGTTCACTTCTAAATTTTTCTGTAGAAGATAGGAAAAGTTATGCTATGATTATGATTATTTTCCATGAAGATAAAAAGTTTCACTTTGATTCTAAATTTTCTTAAATTCAATTCCGACCTTTCTCAAAGAGTCAAATTTAAAGTTCTGTTCCAAATATTTTCCCGGAAGACGAAAAGTTCAACTTCGATTCTGAAATTTTCTCAATGAAAATGAAATAAGCTATTGATCATTTCTATTTTCACAAAATAATATAAAAATTTTCAACTTCAATTCAGATTTTTGTCAAACAGATGAAAAAATTTAAAATACTGTTCCAAATTTTTCATAGAATATAGAAAAGTTCAAGTTCTCTTCTGAATTTTATCAATGAAAATGAAATAAGTTACTGATCAATTCTAATTTCACCAGAGAAAATAAAAAGCTTCCACGTCAGTTTTAAGTTCACCAAGACATAAAAAATTTTAAGTTCACTTCTAAATTTTTCCGTAGAAGATAGGAAAAGTTATCCTAAGATTGTGATTATTGTCCATGAAGATAAAAAGTTTCACTTTAATTCTAAATTTTCTTGAATTCAATTCCAACCTTTCTCAAAGAGTCAAATTTAAAGTTCTGTTCTAAATATTTCCCCGGGAGAAGAAAAGTTCAAGTTCAATTCTGAATTTTATCAATGAAAATGAAATGAGTTATTGATCATTTCTATTTTCACAAAATAAATATAAAAATTTTCAACTTCAGTTCAGATTTTTCTCAAACAGATGAAAAAATTAAAAATACTGTTTCAAATTTTTCATAGAAGATAGAAAAGTTCAAGTTCTCTTCTGAATTTTACTAAAGAACACAATTCAATTCTAATTTCACCAGAGAAAATAAAAAGCTTCCACATCAGTTTTAAGTTCACCAAGACATAAAAAATTTTAAGTTCAATTCTAAATTTTTCCGTTGAAGATAGGAAAAGTTATCCTTTGATTGTGATTATTTTCCATGAAGATAAAAAGTTTCACTTTAATTCTAAATTATCTTAAATTCAGTTCCGTTCTTTCTCAAAGAGTACAATTTAAATTTCTGTTCTAAATATTTTCCTGGGAGAAGCAAACTTCAACTTCGATTCTGAATTTTCTCAATGAAAATGAAATAAATTATTGATCTTTTCTATTTTCCCAAAATAAATATAAAAATTTTCCACTTCAGTTCAGATTTTTCTCAAACAGATGAAAAAATTTAAAATACTGTTCCAAATTTTTCATAGAAGTTAAAAAGTTCAAGTTCTCTTCAGAATTTTACCAAAGAACACAATTCAATTCTAATTTCACCAGAGAAAACAAGAATCTTCCACGTCAGTTCTTTATTTCACAAAGACATAAAGAAATTTAAAGTTCAATTCTAAATTGTTCGGTGGAAGATAGGAAAAGTTATACTATGATTTGTAATTATTTTCCATGAAGATGAAAAGTTTCACTTTAATTCTAATTTTCTTAAATCCTTAAATGACATGAAATATGCTTACGGCTCTACCAATCGTACTCTGTGCTTGTTCATGGACACGACGCGGCTTTCCCACTGGTACTCTATGGCAGGTTATCGACACTACCTAGTTTACTGCATGCATTAAATCAGTATTTTGTATGCAGTGGAAGGATAAACACACAATTCATATCTGTACAAAAGTGAGGATGAATTATTCGACGAACGAATGTGCACATGATAAAATCATTGTCGTATTGAATGCTGACAAGGAGAAATACCTGAACTATGAAACGAGTGCAAGCGGTAACACTATTGGAAATGTATGCATGCGTTGTCATGACAGCGAGAAGTTAGATTTCTTTGGACTATCGAAATCATTCAAAATTGCTCAAGGTGGATATGCGAGAGTGAGAGCACCAGAGATGATCGTGCTAAAGGAGAATGCCAACTTAAAAATAATTGTCGATGATCGGGGACAACTTCTTGCTTACAGTTCTGGTAGCACGATACCTATTGATAGATCCTATTCCCATCGTTCTGGTATTACTATTCAAATGAAAGCAAAGAAGAAAAGAAAGGCCTACTGCTGAACTAGTGTAATCAATCATATCATGTCTACCTGCCAGAACTGCCATCTATGTAAAAATAATGTGAGAATAGACAGTGAAATCACAGGTAGAATAAAAAGGACATTAGCAGAAAATATCATCAATGAATATAAAGATGAATTTACGGAAAGTGACGCGCAAGTGAAATAATGTGTAATAATGTATTTAACGTATTTTTATATTAATATTCTACATCTCATTATTTCATTAAAAATATTTTATGCATAAATTTGTTAAGTATTCATTATTTTAGGGTATGCTAGAACGTCAAACGCTCAGAATATCTATTAAAGAGGTCAGAGATGAAAGAAAAAGAATTTTTAGAGATAAAGATACTACTACCAGACTCAATGTTTCATAGAAGATAGAAAAGTTCAAGATCTATTCTGAATTTTACCAAAGAACACAATTCAATTCTAATTTCACCAGAGAAAACAAAAATCTTCCACTTAAGTTCTTTATTTCACAAAGACATAAAAAAATTTAAAGTTCAATTCTAAATTTTTGCTGTAGAAGATAGGAAAAGTTATGCTATGATTGTGATTATTTTCCATGGAGATAAAAAGTTTCACTTTAATTCTAAATTTTCTTAAATTCAATTCCAACCTTTCTCAAAGAGTCAAATTTAAAGTTCCGTTCCAAATATTTTCCCGGAAGAAGAAAAGTTCAACTTCGATTCTGAATTTTACTAAAGAACACAATTCAATTCTAATTTCACAAGAGAAAATAAAAATCTTCCACTTAAGTTCTTTATTTCACAATGACATAAAGAAATTTAAAGTTCAATTCTAAATTTTTCGGTGGAGGATAGAAAAAGCAATACCATACTTGTGAATATTTTCCCGGAAAATAAAAATTTCTAGTTCAATTAAAAATTTTCTCAACGAAGTCAAGGAAAGTTCAAGTTCTCCTCTGAATTTTCTCAATGAAAAAGAAATAAGTTATTGATCATTTCTTTTCGCACAAAATAATATAAAAATTTCCACTTCAGTTCAGATTTTTCTCAAAGAGATGAAAAAATTTAAAGTTCTGTTCCAAATATTTTCCAGGGAGAAGAAAAGTTCAACTTCGATTCTAAATTTTCTCAATGAAAATGAAATAAGTTATTGATCAATTCTATTTTCCCAAAATAATATAAAAATTTTCCACTTCAGTTCAGATTTTTCTCAAACAGATGAAAAAATTTAAAATACTGTTCCAAATTTTTCATAGAAGTTAAAAAAGTCCAAGTTTTCTTCTGAATTTTACCAAAGAACACAATTCAATTCTAATTTCACCATAGAAAATAAAAAGCTTCCGCGTCAGTTTTAAGTTCACCAAGACATAAAAAATTTTAAGTTCACTTCTAAATTTTTCCGTAGAAGATAGGAAAAGTTATCCTATGATTGTGATTATTTTCCATGAAGATAAAAAGTTTCACTTTAATTCTAAATTTTCTTAAATTCAATTCCAACCTTTCTCAAAGAGATGAAAAAATTTAAAGTTCTGTTCTAAATATTTTCCCGGGGGAAGAAAAGTTCAACTTCAATTCTGAATTTTCTCAATGAAAATGAAATAAGTTTTTGATCATTTCTATATTCCCAAAATAAATATAAAAATTTTCCACTTCAGTTCAGATTTTTCTCAAAGAGATGAAGAAATACAAAATACTGTTCCAAATTTTTCATAGAAGTTAAAAAAGTTCAAGTTCTCTTCAGAATTTTACCAAAGAACACAATTCAATTCTAATTTCACCAGAGAAAACAAAATCTCCCACTTCAGTTCTTTATTTCACATAGACATAAAGAAATTTAAAGTTCAATTCTAAATTTTTCGGTGAGAGATAGAAAAATTAATACCATACTTGTGAATATTTTCACAGAAGATAATACCATACATGTGAATATTTTCCCGGAAGATAAAAAGTTCTAGTTCAATTTAAAATTTGCACAACGAAGTGAAGAAAAGTTCAAGTTCTCTTCTGAATTTTCTTAAGGAAGTGAAAAAAGTTAGCTCAATTCTGAATTTTACCAATGAAAATGAAAAGCTCCCACTTCAGTTCTTAATTTCTCAAAGACATAAAATAATCAAAGTTCTCTTCTAATTTTTCCAAGAAAATAAAAAGGTTCCATTTCAGTTCAGGTTTTTTCTCAAAGAGATGAAAAATTTAAAGTTCTATTCTAATTTTAAATTAAATTTTAGCTCCTTTGAGAAAAAACCTGAACTGAAATGGAACCTTTTTATTTTCTTGGAAAAATTAGAAGAGAACTTTGATTGTTTTATGTCTTTGAGAAATTAAGAACTGAAGTGGGAGCTTTTCATTTTCATTGGTAAAATTCAGAATTGAGCTAACTTTTTCACTTCCTTAAGAAAATTCAGAAGAGAACTTGAACTTTTCTTCACTTCGTTGTGAAAATTTTAAATTGAACTAGAACTTTTTATCTTCCGGGAAAATATTCACATGTATGGTATTTATCTTCTTTGAAAATATTCACAAGTATGGTATTAATTTTTCTATCTCTCAACGAAAAATTTAGAATTGAACTTTAAATTTCTTTGTGTCTTTGTGAAATAAAGAACTGAAGTGGAAGATTTTGTTTTCTCTGGTGAAATTAGAATTGAATTATGTTCTTTGGTAAAATTCTGAAGAGAACTTGAACTTTTTAACTTCTATGAAAAATTTGGAACAGTATTTTGTATTTCTTCATCTCTTTGAGAAAAATCTGAACTGAAGTGGAAAATTTTTATATTTATTTTGGGAAAATAGAAATGATCAAAAACTTATTTCATTTTCATTGAGAAAATTCAGAATTGAAGTTGAACTTTTCTCCCCCGGGAAAATATTTAGAGCAGAACTTTAAATTTTTTCATCTCTTTGAGAAAGGTCGGAATTGAATTTAAGAAAATTTAGAATTAAAGTGAAACATTTTATCTTCATGGAAAATAATCACAATCATAGGATAACTTTTCCTATCTTCTATGGAAAATTTTAGAAGTGAACTTAAAATTTTTTATGTCTTGGTGAACTTAAAACTGACGCGGAAGCTTTTTATTTTCTCTGGTGAAATTATTATTCTATCTTGTTCTTTTGTAAAATTAAGAAGAGAACTTGAACTTTATTAAATTCTATTAAAAATTTGGAATAGTATTTTAAATTTTTGAATCTGTTTGATAAAAACCTGAACTGAAGTGGAAAATTTTTACATTATTTTGTGAAAATAGAAATGATCAATAACTTATTTCATTTTCATTGGGAAAATTTCAGAATCGAAGTTGAACTTTTCGTCCTCCGGGAAAATATTTGGAACAAAAATTTAAATTTTTTCATCTCTTTGAGAAGAATTTGAACTGAAGTGGAAATTTTTATATTATTTTGTGTGAATAGAAATGATCAATAACTTATTTCTTTTCATTGATAAAATTCAAAGGAGAACTTGAACTTTCCTTGACTTCGTTGAGAAAATTTTTAATTGAACTAGAAATTTTTATTTTCCGGGAAAATATTCACAAGTATGGTATTGCTTTTTCTATCCTCCACCGAAAAATTTAGAATTGAACTTTAAATTTCTTTATGTCATTGTGAAATAAAGAACTTAAGTGGAAGATTTTTATTTTCTCTGATGAAATTAGAATTGAATTGTGTTCTTTAGTAAAATTCAGAATCGAAGTTGAAATTTTCTTCTTCCTGGAAAAAATTTGGAACAGAACTTTAAATTTGACTCTTTGAGAAAGGTTGGAATTGAATTTAAGAAAATTTAGAATTAAAGTGAAACTTTTTATCTCCATGAAAATAATCACAATCATAGCATAACTTTTCCTATCTTCTACAGAAAAATTTAGAATTGAACTTTAAATTTCTTTATGTCTTTGTGAAATAATGAACTTAAGTGGAAGATTTTTGTTTTCTCTGGTGAAATTAGAATTGAATCGTGTTCTTTGGTAAAATTCAGAAGAGATCTTGAACTTTTTTATCTTCTATGAAACATTGAGCCTGCTAGTAGTATCTTTATCTCTAAAATTTCTTTTTCTTTCATCTCTGACCTCTTTAATAGATATTCTGAGCGTTTGACGTTCTAGCATACCCTAAAATAATGAATACTTAACAAATTTATGCATAAAATATTTTTAATGAAATAATGAGATGTAGAATATTAATATAAAAATACGTTAAATACATTATTACACATTATTTCACTTGCGCTTCACTTTCCGTCAATTCATCTTTATATTCATTGATGATATTTTCTGCTAATGTCCTTTTTATTCTGCCTGTGATTTCACTGTCTATTCTCACATTATTTTTACATAGATGGCAGTTCTGGCAGGGAGACATGATATGATTTATTACACTAGTGCAGCAGTAGGCCTTTCTTTTCTTCTTTGCTTTCATTTGAATAGTAATACCAGAACGATGGGAATAGGATCTATCAATAGGTATCGTGCTACCAGAACTGTAAGCAAGAAGTTGTCCCCGATCATCGACAATTATTTTTAAGTTGGCATTCTCCTTTAGCACTATCATCTCTGGTGCTCTCACTCTCGCATACCCACCTTGAGCAATTTTGAATGATTTCGATAGTCCATAGAAATCTAACTTCTCGATGTCATGACAACACATGCATACATTTCCAATAGTGTTACCGCTTGCACTCGTTTCATAGCTCAGGTATTTCTCCTTGTCAGCATTCAATACGACAATGATTTTATCATGTGCACATTCGTTCGTCGAATAATTCATCCTCACTTTTGTACAGATATGAATTGTGTGTTTATCCTTCCACTGCGTAAAAAATACTGATTTAATGCATGCAATAAACTAGGTAGTGTCGATAACCTGCCATAGAGTACCAGTCAGAAAGCCGCGTCGTGTCCATGAACAAGCACAGAGTACGATTGGTAGAGCCGTAAGCATATTTCATGTCATTTCAGGATTTAAGAAAATTATAATTAAAGTGAAACTTTTCATCTTCATGGAAAATAATTACAATCATAGTATAACTTTTCCTATCTTCCACCGAAAAATTTAGAATTGAACTTTAAATTTCTTTATGTCTTTGTGAAATAAAGAACTGACGTGGAAGATTTTTGTTTTCTCTGGTGAAATTAGAATTGAATTGTGTTCATTGGTAAAATTCTGAAGAGAACTTGAACTTTTTTAACTTCTATGAAAAATTAGGAACAGTATTTTAAATTTTTTCATCTGTTTGAGAAAAATCTGAACTGAAGTGGAAAATTTTTATATTTATTTTGGGAAAATAGAAAAGATCAATAACTTATTTAATTTTCATTGATAAAATTAATACTCGAATTTTAACTTTTCTTCTCCAGTTAAAAAATTTAGAATATAAATTTAAATTTTAATCTTTGAGACATAACGGAACTGAATGTAAGAAAATTTTGAATTATAGTGAAACTTTTTATATTAATGGAAAATAATCACAATCAAAGGATAACTTTTCCTATCTTCTACGGAAAAATTTAGAATTGAACTTAAAATTTTTTATGTCTTGGTGAACTTAAAACTAATGTGGAAGCTTTTTATTTTCTCTGGTGAAATTAGAATTGAATTGTGTTATTTAGTAAAATTCAGAAGAGAAATTGAACTTTTCTATCTTCTATGAAACATTTGAAACAGTATTTTCAATTTTTTCATCTGTTTGAGAAAAATCTGAACTGAAGTGGAAAATTTTTATATTTATTTTGTGAAAATAGAAATGATCAATATCTCATTTCATTTTCATTGATAAAATTCAGAATTGGACTTGAACTTTTCTTCTCCCGGGGAAATATTTAGAACAGAACTTTAAATTTGACTCTTTGAGAAAGGTTGGAATTGAATTTAAGAAAATTTAGAATTAAAGTGAAACTTTTTATCTTCATTGAAAATAAACACGATCATAGGATAACTTTTCCTATCTTCTACGGAAAAATTTAGAAGTGAACTTAAAATTTTTTATGTCTTGGTGAATCTAAAACTGACGTGGAAGCTTTTTATTTTCTCTGGTGAAATTAGAATTGATCAGTAACTTATTTCATTTTCATTGATAAAATTCAGAAGAGAACTTCAACTTTTCTATCTTCTATGAAAAATTTAGAACAGTATTTTAAATTTTTTCATCTGTTTGAGAAAAATCTGAATTGAAGTGGAAAATTTTTACATTATTTTGTGAAAATAGAATTGATCAATAACTTATTTCATTTTCATTGAGAAAAATTCAGAATCGAAGTTTAACTTTTCTTCTTCCGGGAAAATATTTGGAACAGAACTTTAAATTTGACTCTTTGAGAAAGGTCAGAATTGAATTTAAGAAAATTTTGAATTATAGTGAAACTTTTTATCTCCATGGAAAATAATCATAATCATAGCATAACTTTTCCTATCTTCTACAGAAAAATTTAGAAGTGAACTTTAAATTTTTTATGTCTCGGTGAACTCAAAACTGAAGTGGAAGCTTTTTATTTTCTCTGGTGAAATTAGAAGTGAATTGTGTTCTTTGGTAAAATTCAGAAGAGATCTTGAGCTTTTCTATCTTCTATGAAACATTGAGCCTGCTAGTAGTATCTTTATCTCTAAAAATTCTTTTTCTTTCATCTCTGATCTTTTTAATAGATATTCTGAACGTTTGACGTTCTAGCATACCCTAAAATAATGAACACTTAACAAAATAATGCATAAATATTTTTAATGAAATAAAGAGATGTAGAATATTAATATAAAAATACGTTAAATACATTATTACACATTATTAGTACACTTGCGCGTCACTTTCCGTCAATTCATCTTTATGTTCATTGATGATATTGTCTGCTAATGCCCTTTTTATTCTGCCTGTTATTTCACTGTCTACTGTCACATTATTTTTACAAAAATGGCACATTTTGCATAATGCTAAAATATGATTAATGACATTATTGCAGGATAATGCTTGTCTTCTTCTTCTCTTTAAAATTCTAATTCCGGAAAGATGATGATAGGATTTATCAACAGTTAATGTGTTACCAGAAACCATAGCAAGGAGTTGTCCCCGATCATCGACAATTATTTTTAAGTTTGCATTCTCTTTGAGCACTAATTTCTCTGGTAATGATACTCTTGCATATCCACCGTTTACACGATTGAAATTCTTGGGTACTCCAAAGAAATCTAACTTCTCGCTGTCATGACAACGCATGCATACATTTCCAATAGTGTTACCGCTTGCACTCGTTTCATAGTTCATGTATTTCTCCTTGTTAGCATTCAATACGACAATGATTTTTTCATGTGCACATACGTTCGTCGAATAATTCATCCTCCCTTTTTTACAGATATGAATTGTGTGTTTATCCTTCCACTGCGTAAAAAATACTGATTTAGTGCATGCAATAAACTAGGTAGTGTCGATAACCTGCCATAGAGTACCATTGGGAAAGCCACATCGTGTCCATGAACAAGCGCAGAGTACGATTGGTAGAGCCGTAAGCATATTTCACGTCATTTTAAGATACGTAAAAAAGTTAAAAAAAGACCATGTTAAAAAATTCAAGAAAGTATTTACGAATTGGGGAGGGGACTCTTTGAGGTTGGAAAATGGGTTTAGGAATGACATTATGAATGGAACTTGTTCAGAAAAGATATAATAAAGCCATAAAAAAGTATAAAAAAAAAATGGAGGGGACTCTTTGGGGGGCCCAGGGAGGGTGTTTGGGGGGCCCGGGGGGGGCCGGTTGGCCCTTTGGGAGCCCGAGGGACCTTTGAGGACCAGGGGAGGGCCTTTGGGGGTCTGAGGAGGGCGTTTGGGGGATAACATTTCGAAATTTTTACTTTTAGTTTACTTTTTTTTTGCGGCGCATCCCTGCGGCGCATCCTGCGGCGCTTTCCTGCGGTGCCTCCCTGTGGCACATCCCCCGCGGCGCTTTCCTGACCCGCGGCGCATCCCCGCGGCTTATCCTGTGGCGCTGTCCGGGCCCATGGCGCAGCGCGGCGGTGCTTCTCGGGCCCGGGGGACCTTTGGGGACCGGGGGAGGGCCGTTGGGGCACCGGGAGGGCCGGTGGGGGTCGGGGGTGCACTTGATGACCGATTGGTCCTTTGGGAGCCCGGTGGACCTTTGGGGGCCGGGGGAGGGCCTTTGGGGGTCCGGTGGGCCAGTTGGGAGCCTGGGGGCTATTTGGGGACCGGTGGAGGGCCTTTGGGACCCCGTTGGTCTTTTGGGAGCTCGATGGGCCTTTGGGGGGCCCGGGGAGGGCCTTTGGGGGTCTGGGGGGGGCCTTTGGGGGCGCGGGGGGCCCTTTGGGAGCTTGGGGGACCTTTGTGGACTGGGCGCTTCCTTTGGGGTTGGGGTAGGGGTATCGGAACCCTTTGGGGTTGGGGTAGAGGACCTCACAACACTGTTCAAATGAAACTTGTGTATTATAACGACCACAGAGTTTCACCCTCAAATCCTCTTCCAAAATCTCTTCAAAAATCTTTCACCGAAATAATTCCATATTCTGTCTAAAACAGTTTCGTCAAAATTATCCCTAAACGTAATTCAGCGTGTTCCTTTTGTTTTTGGCATCTCTGCGCTAATGCATTTCAAATTAATAAGAAACCTGATTCCCGCGGTAAAACAATTCATCGTTAAGATGTTTCATGGAGAATTGTTTTCATGGCGTTTGGTTATTAATATCCTTTGGAGTTCGACCAAAAGAGTTGTTTCTGAGGCAAAGACATTAATGACATGGATCTATTCCTTGAGCAGTACCTGTCAGACATTACTAAACTTTGCCCGGAAACAATTTGATTAATGACTGACAGCAAAGTGAGAAAAATACTGTTTTTCCATTCTCACTGACAAAAACCATGAAACATACATAAATTGCTGTTGACATCCATGAAAGTGAGAAAGTTCCTGTTTTTTCATTCTCACTGACAAAAACCATAAAACAGACAAAGTTCCTGTTTTTCCAAGTGAGAAAATTCCTGTTTTTTCATTCTCATTGACAAAAACCATAAACCACGTGGTTCTCGTGCCCATATATGGTGTTAAAAAAAGTTATAGGTGGCAGCAGGGGTGGGTGTCACGAGTCGGACCCCCATTTCTACTGTCAAGTCTAGCCAGTAAATCCCCCCTCCTGTGTAAAATTTTACCTGGGCTGGAAACTTCCTTCCTCATAGAAAATTTCCCCTGTGGACCCCCGCCCCCTCTGAGAGCATTCATCCTAAAATCCTCACTTATAGTTTGTTACCAGGAACTTTTTGACAGAAATTTGTTTGCTAAATGTTCTTTTATTCAAATCCTTTTTTTAAACTTTTTGAACTAAAAAAAACAATTAGCATCCGCCTTTTTGTTCTAATCCCAACATTTGATTTGAATTTATACTGAACAGATTATTTTCAATGGTCCAATAGTCAAATTTAATATGATATTCAAGAAATTTCAATCTACTGTTGAAGTCCAAACCATTTTGATTAATATAACCTATTTGCATCGAAAATTATAATTTTTCTACTGAAAAGTACATAAATCTTAATAATTTCAATAATTTGTTGGAATTCAATAAGAAAGTCACAATATCAACAGAAAATTGGATTTTATTCTTGACTTGTTTGAATTCAATAAGCAAGTCACAATTCCAACAGAAAAATTGAATTTTTTTTGACTGGTTTGAATTCGAGCAAAACATTTTGCTGGAAATCATTTTTTTTACAGTGTATAAGACTGACAATCCACGGTCATTTGTTTCTTTTTTTTTGTTTTTTTTTTCAGTATACTGAAAATTACTTTCTCGTCTTAAGAAGGTATTGGGGTTGTCTACCCTACTCATGTTAATTTTTGCTCGTTTTGAGTTTGACTCAGTTATTTAGTGTAATTTCTGTTCGTTTTGGGTTTCATTTATTTATTGATGGTGATTTGTAGTAGTTTTACGCTTGGAAGATTATTTGAATTTATTTCTGTTCTTTTTTGGTTTAATGGAGCTTTTCACTTTTCTTTGAAAATTTATTTTGTCGAAAAAGTTTTTTAAATTAATTACAAATAGGCTACAGGAGGATCCATGTAAATTGTCTTAAAAGTGATACTTTTCCATTATTTAAAGTTTAATTTTCTCTTCAATTTCATCCGAAAACCTTTTCTTTTGGTTTCTTAACGTTGAACAGGGTTTTTGAGAAGGTTCGAAGTCGTTTGAGGTCTTTTTGGGCTTTTTGGACATTAACTAGCCGAAAGTGGCATGATTCTATGCCATTTTTCAAATTTTGAGTGGGATTGAAGCCTGAGCCAATCTTTTCAAGAACAGTGGCACCAATTTACGAATTTATTTTGGGGGGAGGGTAAATACATTTTTAAGAATATAGGGAGGATTTTTTTCTTAATGAAAATACCAAAAACGGTATTTTCCAATTAAATAACTAAAGAAAAGGGGTTTTCGAATTTATGTGAGACAAAAAATCTAGGAGGAAATGCCCTCCTCCTACCCCCAATCGGTATCACTGGCCAAGAATCAAGAATTCCAAAATTTATTTGCCAAGGGATGTTTCTTTATATGGAAATAGAAGCTCGTACTGATGATAACGTTTTATTTTCCATTTAATTTGTACATTGTAGCTACTTAGGTTATGCATGCAGTTAATTTCTACGCATATTTAGAAAAATCTAAGTCGGATATATGTAGATGGTAAAATGCTGAAGGGAAGCACACCTGACCAGATCGGGTTTGATCGCAGCAAAAACCCCAGGTATCGACCATACCCACATTTATACCTTAAAGGTATATTGCTCCAGGCGATAGCATTATTTTGTTGTCTGCAAGATGACGTCCGACAGTCTCTTCTTATCCGTGATAGTTAAATAATGTGACTTCGGAGAAAATGTTTCTCAAAACCATTGCATTTTTGGTCATCTTCGGCAGTGTATGGTCCCAACGACCTAATCTTTCGAACAATTTGGATAAATTATTCAGTGTTGCACGGATAGGCACATTAGAAGATTCTAGTCAGTGTCCCTGTTGTTTGAACAATGCCACCGCTGCAGAATGTCAGAGTGGACGTGTTGTGGCCCGTCCTGATTGTGACTGCTGTTTTAGTTGTGCAAACCAAGCAAATGAGCCGTGCGACGGTGTGAATAATTTGTGTGATTCGGATAGAGGTTTGCATTGTGGAACGAGGAGGGTGTGTGAACGTAAGAGCTATCATTTTGTATTTCTAGATTTAGTAAAATTCTATATTTTGGGCTTTTTGATATATTAAAAGTAGGCTAGTTAAATAATTTCTTAGACCCAACTGCTGTTCTATTTATGAAAAATTAATAGAAAAAATCGAAATAAAAGCAATTGAATTTAAATAAAGCGGGTTTAATTTGAATAAAGCAGTGACAAAGAACGAAATGAAAAAAACTACAACAACGAAACATTAGTTAATAAGAAATCCCAATATTTCAACTCTACATCTGGGAGCCGGTCAATATAGCTATACCAAATCATATTATTGAGTTAGGATTAAAGTGAATACACTATTTGATGCCTTTTTTAATGCTGATTACGAATATAATAAGCATTTCTATCGGAAATGAATTTCAGCCCCCCCCCAATATATGCCCATTTAGGGTTAGGTTAGGTTGGTTTAGGTTGGGTTACGTTTGGTTAGGTATCGCCTATATAGGGGGGGGGGGCTGAATTTAATTTCCGATATAAATAATTATTATATTAGTAATCAGCATAAAAAAAAGAATTAAATGGTGTATTCACTTTATTCCTAACTCAATAATATGATTTGGTATATATTGACCCGGGAGCCTTTATCAACGGAAAACAAAGGAAAAATAAATAGTTAAATCATCTAACGAAAAAGACAAAAAAAAAACAGCACACAAGAAAAATAATAAACAAAAGACAAATAAATAAATAAAACTTTCGTCTTAATAAACTTCCAAAATACTGCAAAACTGGGATCATAGAAAAGACACCGAAAATCAAACCGTTCGTGGTAACGAACTGTAGGGAAGGAGCGATGTGTCTCAATAGTATCCGAAACTCTAAGAAACGGAGTCTTGGTAACAATGGATACATTAAAAGAATCGAATTATGATGCTTATTCAAAATATTAAAAATTCACCAAATTTAATGGTACCCATCAAGAGTTATGAGCCTGAGAAAATTTGAAAAATTTTTCAAAAAGGAAGGAACATCCCCCAAAAAATCAAGTGGTCTTATTGCAAATCACACCATCAGATTCAGCATACCAGAGAACCGTATTGTATAGTTTTCAAGCTCCTACGTACAGAAATGTGGAATTTTGCATTTTGCCAGAAGAAAGATCACGGATGCGTGTTTATTTGTTTGTTTGTTTCTTCCTAGGGGTGATCGTATCGAACCAGGGATCGTAGAAGATCGGGAGAGGGCTCACCAAAAATACTGGAGGGCAGCAAGCCCTCCTCCCACGCTCATGTTTTCCCCAAAGTCACCCGATCAAAATTTTGAAATAGCCGTTTTTTCAGCATAGTCGGAAAGTCTAATAACTATGTCTTTGAGGATGACTTAATCCCCCCGTGGCCCCCGGGGGAAGGGCTGCAAGTTATGAACTTTGTCCATTGCATTGTATAGTATTTTTTATTGGGAAGTATATAGACATTTTCAGGGGGAATTTTTCTGGCGGATGGGGGTGGGAGGTGGGAGGATACGTGGGAGGATCTTTCCATGAAGAAATTTTTCATGGGGGAAGGGAATTCTCATAGAGGGGAGCTGGATTTCCCATTATTATTTAAAAAACGATCAGGAATTAAATAACAATAATAATTTTTTCAATGTTTCAGTTTTTTCAACTGAAAGTAAGGAACAGCATTAAAACTTAAAACGAACAGAAATTATTACGTATATGAGAGGGGGTCACCCCCTCCTCATTACCTCGCTCTTTACGCTAAAAGTTTTCTTAGAACTTTTAAATGAGCTTACTATTCTAATTAAACGGGCATTTATGGTTAAGGAGTCATTCTTAGAGAATTGGGACAAAATTCGAACTTTAGCGTAAAGAGCGAGGTATTGAGGAAAGGATGACCTCCCTCATATACGTAATAATTTCTATTCGTTTTAGGTTTTACTGTTGCTCCTTACTTTCAGTTGAAAAATGTGTTGTTGTTGTTTTTTTTTATTGAATCTCTAGTAGAGCCAATATTTCTCCTCTATAAATTCAGATTGGCAAATAGGATCTTGCAAAAATAAAATATTATATACAATATTTTTTTTCTTTATTTTTATTTAATTTAAAGCTTTTACAAATTCCTTAAAACCTTGCAATTCAGGATTTAGTATGAGGCTGAAAACACTTTGCTTGGATCTTGTTTGGGGTCTTATTTTGTAAGTTGCAATTTGATAACAAGAAGTTGGTCCTAGGTCATTAAAGTTCAGGGCCCTTTCAAAGAGGATGGGAGGACCATTTAGGCTACTTTGAAGGGTCTTCCTGGTTTCCTGAAAGTCTCATTCATTCAACTCAAGTTCTTCCAATATAGCAAAAAGCAAATAATCTAGAATTTAGTCCTATATTCAATTTATGCTGATATATCCATTCATAATCAAACTGTGAGGGACAACATTAAAACTTAAAACTAACAGAAATTATTTTTATATAAGGGGGTTCCCCCCTCCTCAACCCTTGCACTTTACGCTAAAGTTTGAGTTTTTGAAACAATTTTTTAAGAATGAATGATGAGACACAAGGGTCCTTGAATTTGAATATGAAGTGCTGTTAACGAACTTCAAGACTTTAGCGTAAAGAGCGAGATTTGAGGAAGGAGCACCCCCAACCCCAAATACGGAATAGTTTTAGTTCGTTTTAAGTTTTAATGTTGCTCCTTACTTCCAGTTGAAAAAAACTTGTTTTTTTTTACTATTTAATTGTAATTGAATAGGGAAGAAGTAATTTGTCGTAAAATATATGTAATCTGGTACTGGTGCATTATACCTAACACACGAAAGAAGTCAAGTTTGGCTAATGCCAATGAAATAAAATAAAATAGGATGAATATGTAATAGGTTAGAAACAAATTTGGGCTATACATTTGCACATTGGGGTGGGGTGGGGGGGGGGAAGCATAGCATATATTAAATACGTAGCCTAACCTAGGTACCTTTCCCCCCCTAAACCCCCAAAGACAACAGTTTAAATATTGTAAATTCAATGAGAAACCACGCTTTGCGATCAATTTAGATAGCAAATACCCGTTTTACGGGTCTCCATGTCTGCATTCCTTGGACAGTCTTTAGCGCTGTGTTAGGTAAAATGCACCAGTACCGGTAATCTTCCCAAATAATGGGGAAACAAAGCTCTTGTGCAAACTTGCTTTCAAATGAAAACTCCGTAAAAAAAAATAAAATAAAAAAGAAATTCTGCCAAAGCAAATCATCAATCCATTCCTGGTGCTGAAATTAAGACCCATCAGTATATGTCCCCTCATCAACGCCTCGCTCTTTACGCTAAAGTTTGACTCTGGTTCACAACTTTATTTTTTAAAACAATAAAAAACTTTAGCGTAAAGAGCGAGGCGTTGAGGAGGGGAAAGCACCTTTCATATAGGCCTACGGAATAATTTCTGTTCGTTTTAAGTTTTAATGTCGCTCCTTACTTTTAGTTAAAAAAAAACTTGTTTTTTTTATTTAATTTCTGTTCGTTTTTTAGTTAATGCCCTTTTATTTTGGCTCACCGTCATTGAATAAGTAAAACAAAATTTGCATATTAATTTCACTTTTCTTTTGCTAAATGGCTTTCTCTAAGTTTGGATCTGACATAATTTAAAAAATTAACTTACGTAACGAACTTCTATATTCGTATATTTTTATTACGTATATTAGGGGTTTCGCCCCCTAGTCAATACCTCGCTCTTTACGTTAAGTTCAAATCGTGTTCAAATTTTTAAGAATGCCTGCTTAATCACAAAGGACGTTAATTAGAATAAATATCTCTGATGAAAGTACAAAAAAAGTTTTATATTTAATTGCTAATCGTTTTTAAATATACGTAACTTACGAATTAATTTACGTATCAAACTTCTATATTCATGTATTTTTAATACGTATGTCAGGGGGTTTTCCCCCCTAGTCAATACCTTGCTCTTTAAGCTAAAGTTCGAATTTTGTTCCAATTCTTTAAAAATGACCTGTTAATCACAAAGGCCGTTAATTAGAATAAATAGCTCTAATGAAAGTACTAAAAAATCTTTGGCTTAAAGAGCGAGGTATTGACTAGGGGGTGAACTCAATTATGTACCTAATATTTTCTGCTTGTTTTAAGTTTTGATGTTGCTCCTTACTTTCAGTTGAAAACCTTTTTTTATAAATTTAATTTCTGATTTTTTTAAAATAATGCTGGGAAATCCGGCGCCCCCTTCATAGAAATTTCCCTTCCCCGATGAAAACTTCCTTCATGGAAAGATTCTCCCACATAACCCCCGCCCCCCCCCCCACCTACCAGAAAAATCCTCCCTGAAAACGTCTGTATACTTCCCAATAACCAATAGCCTACTATAAGTTAACATTGGGTAAAGTTCATAGCTTTCAGCCCTCCCCCCGAGGACTTCGGGGGTTTAAGTCATCCTAAAAGACATAGTTATCATATTTTCGACCATGCTGAACAAAATGGCTATCTAAAAATTTTTATCAGGTGACTTTGGGAAAAAAATGAGAGTGGGAGGGGGCCTAGCTGCCCTCCATTGTTTGGTCACTTAAAAAGCACATTAGAACTTTTAGTTTCAGTTTCATTGAGTCTTCCGACGATATTTTAGTCCCACTGTATGAATACTAACACCCCTGAGAAAAAAAAACACAAAAAAAAACAAATAAACACGCATTCGTGATCTTTCTTCTGGAAAAAAAAAAATACAAAATTCCACATGTTTGTAGATAGGTGCTTGAAACCTCTACAGTAGGGTTCTCTGATACGCTGAATATGATGGTGGTTTTCATTAAGATTCTATAGCCCTTAGGGGGTCTTCCCCCCTTTTTTCTAAAATCATCCGAATTTTCTTTGGCGCGTAACTTTTATGGGTAAGACTAAACTTGATTAAACTTATATTTGAAATCCGCATTAAAATCTGATTCTTTTGATGTATCTATTGGTATTAAAATCTCGTTTTCTAGAGTTTCGGTTACCATTGAGCCGGGTCGCTCCTTACTTACAGTTCATTACCACGAAATGTTTGATTAAAGTAATCAAAGAGTGGCAGCATCGATGCAGGACAGTAGGGCTCCTCCCAGAAATTTAGCTCCTCCCGGGGAGGGCTAAATCCAAATCATGATTGATGCAATCAGGATTCAGAACAAGTAAAAATAGGAACATCAGTGAACCGTATTGAGTCGTATCGTAGTATCAGTTACTCTATTTTAGACACGTATGAAAGGATAGGGTTTGGGAGCAGGTGCGATTTGGAAAATGCTTTTGCATTTTGCTGAAAATACAAGAAACTGTCTCGTTTGATAAGACCAACTAGCAGGCTAATTATTTGAGAAATAAAGACAATTATAAAACTTTTAGCTTCAGGAGGGGCTCCAAGCCCTCTATGTACATGTTTGATCACATGTTCTTCCCTAACCATCTATCATAATATCATTTTAGCTAGTGTTTATCCTGTTATTATTGTGTCTTAGTCATTTTTTTAACGTTTATCTTCCAGAAAATCCTCAAATCCGATTTTTGTTCTCTGACAAAATAGATGAAAAAATTTCTCGAGAACAAAAAGCGCCTCGAATCTTGTTTACAACTAGATTTTGAAACATACATTTGACAACCGCTGTTAAGAAAAAACTGCATATTTGCATTCATTGCTGTAATACTCAAATTTAGTGCTTGTCAGCCTTCATACATCTTCTGTTAAAAGTATGTGAACATTATCTTAGAAAAATCAATTTACTGAAAACAGCCGTGGACGAGTGGACGAGGCCGTGGCTTTTGATTATGGTTCAATCCCGCGTGTCGCAAGGATTGGATTTCGCATGTTTAAAACGTTTGATTTTTCTTTTTTTGTGTTATAGTCAATTTTTCGCTTAGTTTCTGTCTTTTGCTTTTACTTGTTTTCTGTCTTTTACCGACTCATGTAAACAAATAAAACAGAAGTTTTTGTCCACCATAATTTTAACTCATTCCACTTTTGGCCAAAGATACAAGACGCAAATGTGCCCAAAAGGCGCTAGATCCTTGTTTCACAAAACCAGCAAGATAGATTTTCATTTGTGTTCTGAAATTGGTGTTTATTCTTTATACATTTTAAAAGGCAGAAGAGCCGTACGGTTGTGTAATTTTAACTTTTTAAAATATTTATTCACTTTCTATTTTGTTTAATTTTGCCAAAAGAGGAAATAATACATTACAGACTTACAGATTCTCTTGAATGTCCTTGAAAAATATTTGCAAGAGAAGAAACTAGAGGCGAGTGTCACGAAATCCCAAATCATGATTTTTAGCAAAAAACCCTAGGAATTAGAGCCACAATTTTTATTGAATGGAAAAATGTTGGAAAGGGTGGAAAAAGCCAAATACTTAGGTTTCATTAGGTTTTATCGAAATGGAAAATGGACGAATCATATTACAACAATGGCACAGAAAGGAAGAAATGCATTATTTGGAATATATAGAAGCACGCTAACATCAGAAATAAGTGAATTAAGCCTCCACAAATATATATTTAATACTAAAATTATGCCTATCCTACATTACGGATCAGAAATATGGGGATATCAGCCGGCAAAGCAACTAAAAACCCTTCAACTTCAATATTATAAAAGATTTTTTGGCTTACTGAATACAACACATATGTTAGTACTAAAAGGTGATCTTGGTATATGTATCCTGAAATTGAAATTGAAAATGCAAATCATCAAATCTTGGTTAAGATTCCTCAAACTTCCCCAGACTAGACTTGCCCGAGCAGCATATGAAGATCTTCTCCTTCCGTGTAACAAAACACCATGGACAGCACAAATCAAAGGGATATAAGATGAGAATGGATTTCCAAATTCGCGGGAGAAAGGATAAGGGCCAGAAAATCATGCAAAGTTCTTCAAGGAATTTAGTGCAAGACTTGAAGACCAAGAAGTGCAACTATGGCAATCAGCTGTGGATAAATCTCCGACTCTTACTTTGTAAAATAAAAAAAACAGGTTTTTTTTAACTGAAAGTAAGGAACGACGTTAAAACTTAAAACGAACAGAAATTATTCCGTATATGAAAGGGGCTGTCCCCTCCTCAACGCCTCACTCTTAACGCTCACGTTTGACTTTCTCACAAATCTATATGTTTACAAAATAAAAAACTTTAGCGTAAAGAGCGAGGCGTTGAGGAGGGGACAGCCCTTTTCATATACGGAACAATTTCTATTCGTTTTAAGTTTTAACGTCGTTCCTTACTTTCGGTTAAAAAACCTGTTTTCTTATTTAATTTTTGAACGTTTTTGAATTAATGCAGGTTTTGATTTTGGCCCTTCGTACATGAATAATTAAAACAAGATTTTCATACTAATGTTAGTTTTATTTGGTTAAATGTCTTACTCGAAACTTGTTTAATTTTATTTACTAACTTTTTTATTAGTAATAATTATACTTAAATTACGAATTAAATTACGTATCTAACTTCTATATCAACAGATTTGTATTATGTATATTAGGGGATTCGCCGCCTGGTCAATAACTTGCTCTTTAAGCTAAATTTCGAATTTTGTTCCAATTCTTTAAAAATGACCGTTTAATCAGAAAGGCCGTTAATTAGAATAAATAGCTCTTATGAAAGTACTAAAAAATCTTTGCTTAAAGAGCGAGGTATTGACTAGGGGGTGAACCCAATCATATACATTCTTAGACCACACTGGCTATACATGACAAACGAAACTCAGAGAAGAGAGAAAATAACAAAATGCAAAATAAAATCAAAAAGGGTGAAAAAACGAGGATTTTGTCAGCCAGCGAACCATGAAGATGACAAAATATAAGCAAATATTTTGACAAGGACCTCCGCCAAGTCGTCCTCAGTGCTAAACAAAAACAAAAAAGAGAAGAAAAAAAAAACGAGAATCTAACCTTTCGAAGTTTCCTGTACAAAGACAGAATAGACACTGAATAAAAAACCAGGCAGGAATCAATGAAAATGAAATTTAACAAGATGATTGTGTAAGGATCTTTCGTCTTGGTAAACAATCATCTTGGTAAATTTCATTTTGATTGATTCCTGCCTGGTTTTTTATTCAGTGTCTATTCTGTCTTTGTACAGGAAACTTCGAAAGGTTAGATTCTCGTTTTTTTTTCGTGTCTTTTTTGTTTTTGTTTAGCACTGAGGACGACTTGGTGGAGGTCCTTGTCGAAATATTTGCTTATATTTTGTCTTCTTCATGGTTCGCTGGCTGACAAAATCCCCGTTTTTTCACCCTTTTTGATTTTATTTTTCATTTTGTTAATTTCTTTCCTCTCTGAGTTTCATTTATACGTAATAGTTTCTGTTCATTTTAAGTTTTAATGTTGCTCCTTACTTTCAGTTAAAAAACTTGTTTTTTTTATATTTAATTTGTGATCTTTTTCTTTAATAATGCTGGGAAATCCGGCGCTCCCTTCATAGCAATGTCGCTTCCCCCATGAAAACTTCCTTCGTGGAAAGATCCTCCCATATAACCCCCGACCAACCCTCCCCCCCACCTACCAGAAAAAAATCCCCTCTGAAAACGTCTGTATACTTCCCAAAAACCAAAACAATATGGTAACAATGGGTAAAGTTCATAACTTTAAGCCCTCCCCCCGGGGACTTCGGGCTCATTCGATTGGAAATTGGAGTGGCTAGTGCTCTTTTTAATATTTGAAAGTGATTGGAGGGCAACTAGCTCCCCCCCCCCCCACGCCCATCATTCCCCCAAACACATCCAATCCAAATTTTGAGAGAGCCATTTTGTACGGCGTTGTTGATTTCCAGACAGACAATATCTGTTTGAAAAGGACACTTCTCTACAACCCTCGGGGCAAGGGTTTTACGTTATGCCCTGGGGGTATATAAGGTTTTTACAGAAGGCGTTGTCGGAGACACTTCAAAAAAAGCTCATTCGATTGGAAATTCAAATGGCTAGTGTACTTTTTAATAGTCAAAAGTTATTGGAAGAAAACTAGCCCCCCCCCCCGCCCATCATGCCCCCAAACACATCCAATCAAAATTTTGAGATAGCCATTTTGTTCAGCGTAGTTGATTTCCAGATAGAAAATATCTTTTTGAGGAGGACACTCCCCAACAACCCTCGGGGCAAGAGTTTTAAGTTATGCCCTGGGGGCATATAAGGATTTTATAGAAGGCGTTGTCGTAGAAACTTCAAAAAAGACTCATTCGATTGGAAATTCAAAGGGCTAGTGCCCGTTTTAATAGTCGAAAGTGATTGGGGGGCAACTAGCCCCCCCCCCCCGCACCCATCATTCCCCCAAACACATCAAATCAAAATTTTGAGATAGCCATTTTGTTCAGCGTAGTTGATTTCTAGATAGAAAATATATGTTTTTGAGGAGGACAATCCCCCACAACCCTCGGGGCAAGGGTTCTAAGTTATGCCCTGGGGGCATGTAAGGTTTTCATAGAAGGCATTGTCGTAGAAACTTCAAGAAAGGCTCATTCGATTGGAGATTCAAAGGGCTAGTGCCCTTTTTAATAGTCGAAAGTGATTGGAGGGCAACTAGCCCCCCCCCCCGCCCATCATTCCCCCCACTTCCAGTCAAAATTTTGAGATAGCCATTTTGTTCAGCGTAGTTGACTTCCAGATAGAACATATCTTTTTGAGGAGGACACTCCACCACAACCCTCGGGGCAAGAGTTTTAAGGTATGTCCTGGGTGCATATAAGGTTTTTATAGAAGGTGTTGTCGTAGAAACTTAAAAAAAGGCTCATTCGTTTGGAAATTCAAAGGGCTTGGGCCCTTTTTAATAGTCGAAAGTTATTGGAGGGCAACTAGCCCCCCCCCCCCCCACCCCCATCATTTCCCCAAACGTATCCAATCAAAATTTTGAGATAGCCGTGTTGTTCAGCTTAGTTGATTTCCAGATGGAAAATATGTTTTTGAGGAAGACACTCACCCGCAACCCTCGGGGCAAGGGTTTTGAGTTATGCCCTGGGACAATATAAGGTTTTTATAGAAGGCGTTGTCGTAGAAACTTCAAAAAAGGCTCATTCGATTGGCAATTCAAAGGGCTAGTGCCCGTTTTAAAATTCAAAAGTGATTGGAGGGCAAATCGCCTCCCCCGCGCCCATCATACCCCCAAACACATCAAATCAAAATTTTGATATAGCCATTTTGTTCAGCGTAGTTGATTTCTGCATAGAAAATATGTTTTTGAGCAAGACACTCCCCTAAAACCCTCGGGGCAAGGGTTTTAAGTTATGCCCTGGGGGCATATCAGGTTTCTATAGAAAGCATTGTCGTAGAAACTTCAAAAAAGGCTCATTCAATTTGAAATTCAAAGGGCTAGTGCCTTTTTTAGTAGTCGAAAGTGATTGGAGGGCAACTAGCCCCTCCCCCCACGCCCATCCTTCCCCCAGACACATCCCATCAAAATTTTGAGATAGCCATTTTGTTCAGCGTAGTTGTCTTCCGTATAGAAGATATGTTTTTGAGGGGGACGCTCCCCCACAACCCTCGGGGCAAGGGTTTTAAGTTTAGGCCTGGGGACATATAAGGTTTTTGTAGAAGGTGTTGTCATTGAAACTCCAAAAAAGGCTCATTTGATTAGAAATTCAAAGGGCTAGTGCCCTTTTTAATAGTTGAAAGTGATTGGACGGAAACTAACCCCCCTCTCACGCCCACCTTTTCATAGGCAGCGCGCTATCGCTGCCTAAGTAAAGAACGATGTGGGCACAATGTGTTTTTTTGGTTTTTTTCCATACCGGGCACTTCGTATCGAAGGAGTCGTCCTAGAAACTTCGAAAAGAGCTCACTCGATTGGAAATTGAAGTGGCTAGTGTCCTTTTCAATAGTCAAAAGTAATTGGAGGGCAACTAGCCCCCCCTCCCTCTCACGCCCATCATTCCCCCAAACACATCCAATCAAAATTTTGAGATAGCCATTTTGTTCAGCGTAGTTGATTTCTAGATAGAAAATATTTTTCTGAGGAGTACACTCCCCCACAAACCTCAGGGCAAGGTTTTTAAATTATGCCCTGGGGGCATAAAAGGTTTTTTATAGAAGGTGTTGTCGTGGAAACTTCAAAACAGGCTCATTCGATTGGAAATTCAAAGGGCTAGTACTTTTTTTAATAGTCGAAGTGATTGGAGCCCATCATTCCCCCAAATACATCCAGTCAAAATTGTGAGATAGCCATTTTGTTCAGCGTAGTTGATTTCCAGGTAGAAAATATGTTTTTGAGGAGGACACTCCCCCACAACCCTCCGGGCAAGGGTTTTAAGTTATGCCCAGGGGGCATTTAATGTTTTTATAGAAGGCGTTGTCGTAGAAACTTCAAAAACCTCATTCGATTGGAAATTCAATGGCGATTGGAGGGCAACTAGCCCCCCCCCCCCAACGCCCATCATTCCCCCAAACACATCCAATCAAAATTTTGAGATTGCAATTTTGTTTAGCGTAGTTGATTTCCAGATAGAAAATAGGTTTTTGAGGAGGACACTCCCCCACAACCCTCAGGGCAAGGGTTTTAAGTTATGCCCTGGGGGCATATAAGGTTTTTATAGAAGGCGGTGTCGTAGAAACTTCAAAACAGGCTAATTCGATTGGAAATTCAAAGGGCTAGTACCCATCTTAAAAATCAAAATTGATTGGAGAGCAACTAGTCCCCCCCGCGCCCATCATTCCCTCAAATACATAAAATCAAAATTTTGAGATAGCCATTTTGTTCAGCGTAGTTGATTTCCAGATAGAAAATATATTTTTGAGGAGGACACTCCCCCAAAACCCTTAGGGCAAGGGTTTTAAGTTATGCCCTGGGGACATATAAGGTATTTATGGAATGCGTTGTCGTAGAAACTTCAAAACAGGCTCATTCGATTGGAAATTCAAAGGGCTAGTTCCATTCTTAATAGTCGAAAGTGATAGGATGGGGAACTAGCCCCTCCCCCACGTCCATCATTCTCCCAAACACATCCAATTAAAATTTTGAGATAGCCATTTTGTTCAGCGGGGTTGATTTCCAGATAGAAAATTTGTTTTTGAGGAGGAAACTCCCCCACAACCCTCACGGCAAGGATTTTAGGTTATGTCCTAGTGTACATGATGTTTTTATCGAAGGTGGTGTGATAGAAACTCCAAAAGGGGCCCCTTTGATTGAAAATTCAAAGGGCTAGTGCCCTTTTTAATAGTTGAAAGTGGATGGAGGGCAACTAGTCCCCCCCTCTCCACGTCCATCATTCACCCAAACATATCCAATCAAAATTTTGACATAGCCATTTTGTTCAGCGTGGTTGATTTCCAGATAGAAAATATGTTTTTCAGGAGGACACTCCCCCACAACCCTCAGGGCAAGGGTTTTAAGTTATGCCCAGGGGACATATAATGTTTTTATAGAAGACGTTGTCGTAGAAACTTCAAAAAAGCTCGTTCGAGTGGAAATTCAACGGGCTAGTGCGCTTTTTAATAGTCAAAAGTGATTGGAGGGCAACTACCTCCCCCCCCCCCTCACGCCCATCATTCCCCCAAACACATCCAATAAAAATTTTGAGATAGCCATTTATTTCAGCGTAGTTGATTTACAGATAGAAAATATGTTTTTGAGGAGGGTACTCCGCCGCAGCCCTCAGGGCAAGGGTTTAAGTTATGCCTGGGGGCATATAAGGTTTTTATAGAAGATGTTGTCGTAGAAACTTCAGAAAAGGGCTCATTTGATTTGAAATTCAAATGGCTAGTGCCCTTTTTAATAGTCGAAAGTGATTAGTAATATTTGTTGTTGTTGTAGTGTTGTTTCGACCAGGGCACTTCGTATCGAAGGAGTTGTCGTGGGAACTTCGAAAGGGGCTCATTCGATTGAAAATAGAAAGGGCGGATGCCCTTTTTAATAGTCGAAAGTAATTGGAGGGATACTAATCCCCCTTCCACTCCCACCCTCCCATTTGGCCATTATGTTTAAAAACTAAATGTTGCCTTAAGATTAAATCAAAATGCACTGTGATAATGCTAATTCCCAATAAGGCATCTCAGCAGTATCCCAAGAACGATTGAGGATATTATGTTCAAACTTTCGAGGCTACTTCTGCTCTTAAAATTTAACCAAATCAAAAAAGTTTAAGTGTATCAAAGCTATCAAAGAAAGTTTTTTGCGAAAGGTATCAAGTTTTCCAGTTCAGTTCAACTAGAGGAGGTATGAAACTAAGTTAAACAGTACTACTTGTGTCCAGATTTTTAAAATGATTTATTTTGTTGAAAATTGTTGAAAATATTTCTCCAGTATACAAATAGAAGGCCAAACTATAAAGTCTTAAAAAACGAAAAGATTTAAAGTTTTTTTTTCTTTTTCCCTGAAAAGACTATGTCAATATAGAACGAACAGAAATTAATTAAAAAACTTTTTCCACAAATTTAGTCTTTCAAAGAAAAGCAAAGAACTCCATGAAACAAAAAATAAGCAAAAATCAAATAATCTATCAAGCTCAAAACTACCACGAATCAGCATCGATAGATAAATGAAATCCAAAACAAACAGAAATTAAAATAAATAACTCAGTCAAACTCAAAACGAGCAAAATTTAACATAAGTTGGGCACAAAACCCCTATACCTTCCCAAGGCCAGAACATAATTTGCACTTTACTAAAAAAATATAAATGTTTTTACTTTTATAACTTTAATAAATCAAATAATTTTAACATTTTGATTACTAAATATCAGTATATGTATATTAAACTGACAATGCACATTCATTTTTTCTTCAGTAAAGCGCAAATTCTGTTCCGGCCTTAGGAACAAATAAGGGTTTTGCGCCCAACTTACGTTAATTTCTGCTCGTTTTGAGTTTGACTTGGTTATTTATTTTAATTTCAGTTCGTTTTGGATTTCATTTATTTATCGATGCTGATTTGTGGTAGTTTCGAGCTTGGTAGATTATTTTATTTTTGCTCATTTTTGTTTAATGGAGTTCTGAAAATATTAACTGAACTGTGAGTAATTTCATAACTTATGGCACTCGCCTCTGGGACTGCGTGGGTAATGTGCAGATATTTGATATCGTCAAGCCTAAAAATCCTCCTGCATTAACGGTTCTTTAGAGTAACACTAGCCTTATGGCTAGTTTTCATAGCAGGAACTAGTAAAGAACAAACTAGGCTGTCATCACTGTTACTCAAGACGCCCTTTAAGGTAAATTTTATATACCCTCACAGCTCTCTTGGCCTTTTCTCGGTAGCTATTATCATTGACTTGACCTGTTAACCTCTTAGATTGGTACTGAAGGTTTTGCTCTAACGTCATTAACGGTTGGAATCTACGAGTATGGCGTCATTCTTTTTCTCGCATATAAAGATGAAGTTTTCTTGTAAAAAATGAATTTATTTTTAAATATGCTTTAGCAAGAGGCACTAGATACAGTAATTTTCTTTAAAATAAGCCCTTAAACACATTTCTATGACGTTCTAGTGCCTCGCTAGCAATGGAAGAAAAAAAAAGATGAAAAAAGAGGGCACATCAATGCTACCGATGCAAAACAGTGGTTTTTTGGTTGTTCAGGCCAGGGGGCTGTAAGTTTCCTGTATATGGTTCTCGGCCATGGTGTTTTCATTGGTATACCATTCTTTAGGGGTTTCAGGCTATTTTTCGAAATTTCAATGAATTGGTTTTCAAAACAACATTTTGATATTAAGACATTCAAATATTAATTTTGGTGGCTCTGGTCGCTATATTTTGGTCGCTATTTAAGCGACCAAATATATAGGGTTGTTATATATTTGGTCGACATTTAAATATTAATTTTGGTCGCTATATTTGAATTTGAGCAAAGCTCAATTTCAAAGTCGATTTTTTTCGAAATCCGCTATTTACAGGAAGACAATTTTGCTCTCAAGAGAAAAACGGTGATGGCTTTTCGCGGTCATTTGAGAAGAAGTACGCTATTCACAAAACATTGTCTTTTACATTATTTATTGGTCTCCGCAAATGTTCTGATTTTGACACCACTTTCACTATTATAATTAACTTGTGCATTTTCAATGTTGGATGTTAGCGGTATTCATAATAAATATTGAAATTATTGTGGTCGAAGCTGGCAGGGGTCTCAAATTCGCTAATCTGTCGGAAGATCCTTTTTTCGCCTTTCCTTTCCATTCAGTTTTATATCACTAGTAGAATGGAAGTAGTTCAGAGCAGTACAGTTAATCTTCGATGGAGCAGTTACATTTTTCAGATTACATTGAAAGTGTACAACAGAGTTAAAGGAGAAGAACAGATGCTCATAATACAAATATCATGGGCGTACATAAGAGGAAGAGGGGTACTTGTCCCCCTTTAGCCTAGATTTTCTAATAAAAATGTGTCTTATTTAAGTAGAAAAAATGATGCACGAGGAAAATAATACACGATATTTTGTTATTGTTTGTGATCAACGGTATTGTTTTAACTGGCACAATATTGTGTGTGGCACATCATTTTTATGCTAATCCTTTAGTGCTAATATCCACTCTGATTTAAATTACATCTGTGGCTTATTAAATATCTTGATACTGACGGAAGATCGCCGTTTTATACGTCTCAATCATAACCGAAAATTTTAAAAAAGGGAATTTTGATATCAATAAACATATCTAAAGAATCGGCTTATCATGCTGATTCCAAATATAAAAGAACATAAAAGAAATATAAAATATATAAAAGAACATAAATATAAAAGAACACAAATTGTATATATTTTTTTAAATATAAAAGAACACAAATATAAAAGAAATATAAAATATAGAAACAACCTCTAAAAGTCAAAGAATCTTAATGAAATTCACACCGTCAGGTCCAGCGTATCAGAGAACCCTACTGTAGAGGTCTTAAACTCCTATCTGCAAAATGTGGAATTTCGTATTTTTTGTCGGAAGAAAGATCACGGATGTCTGTTCATATATCTTTTTTTCCAGGGGTGATTGTATCGAACCAATGTTTGTAGAGTATCGGTAGAGTGCTCATTTGAATGGAAATTAAAAGTTTTAGTGCCCTTTTTAAGTGACTAAAAAGATTGCAGGGAAACTAGTCCCCCTTCAACGCCCCTTTTCCCCCAAAAACGCCCGATTAAAATTTTGAGATTACCATGTTGTTCCGCATAGTTGAAAAATCCCAAAACTATTCCATTGGAGATAACATGACCGCCCCCCCTCTCCCAACCCCAGGGTCTTTAAGTTACAAAATTTGCCCATGTTTACGTATAAGATTTCTTATTGGGAAGTCTGCAGACATTTATCAGGGGAGGGTGATTTTGTGCTTGAGGTGGGTTTCAATGGGGATATTTTTCCGTGTGTAGGGAGATTCTTAAGGTTGAGCTTTCCGGGGGAAATTTTACACTCGTGGGATTTGACGGAAAATTTTCAGCGCGTTTATATTTCCGGGAAATAATTTCCACGGAAGGGGGGATTTCCGGACTCACTGGAAAAACGATTTGAACTTAGTCTTTTTCAAATGAAAGTTTGCTAAGGATAATTTTCCAGGCTGAATCTTTCGCAAAAAAGTTTATGTAGGGGGGGAGGGATTTTCAGCGAGGATGGAATTATCCGGAAGGATATTTACGGGGGTGGGTATTTTACTTACGTGAAAGGAACTCTCCACGAAGGAGTTTCCTGTGAGGGGAGGGAATTTTTCATGGAGGGAAATCCAAATTTTCCGGCATTACTTGAAAAACGATCAGAAATAAAATAAAAAACAAGTTTTTTTCAGCTGAGAGTAAAGAGCAACGTTAAAACGAACTGTAATTTTTCCATTCAGAAATGGGTGCCCCCCCCCCGCCTTAATACCTTGTTTTTTGCACTAAAGTTTGACTGTTTGGCCCAATTTTTTAAGAACGACTCCTGAAACACAAAGGCCGTGTCATCATAATGGGAAGATTTTTTAAAAGGTCCAAGAAGCTTCTTAGTAAGGGACAAGGTATTGTGAAGGGAGCAATCTCATTATATACAAAATTATTTACGTTAGTTTTGATATTTAATTTTGCTCCTTAGGCAACATTTTAATTTTAATCAATTTTCTTAGGCAACTTTATCTTAATAAACAAAAAAAAAAAAAAAAAAAAAAAAATAAGAAAACGGCACAGAAAACTACGTTTAAAAACAAAAAGGATCAAACTGGCACTCAGGGCCATAGCTAGAATTTTTATTCGGAAGGTATTTTTGCTTGGGGGAGGGGCTTACTAAAAAAAAATCGGCAAAACGCAACAAGATTTGTTTACATGAATTTTTGTCACTTTTGTATGATTAGGACGAAAATATGTGGAGGGGAGGGTCAGACTGGTCAACCCAGCCAGCCTGGATATGACCCTGATGGCGCTAGATTGCTACCATTAATTTTTCTCTAAATTAAAAAAAAACTTTAGTTTTCCGAAGGATCTGGGTTCAGGAGCTTTTGGCACCTGTTTTGTGTAGCTGACCTAAGCTATTCGGCTATTTTTATTGTCTTCTGGCTCTATATTATGCTTTTCTTAAACGTGGGCTTGGAATGTTTGGGTTCGCCCTTGATGTGGTTTTAAGTTGTGTCTACCCTTTGAGCGAACTCCTGCGTAAATACCTAACTCCTCCTTTGTACCCTTTCTTTGTTTTTAAAGATCAGTTATTTCAGTTTTCTATCGTCTTAGAAGAATTCGATCTGAAAGAACTGAATCAAATTACCAACTTTTATCAATCAATTACCAACCAAAAAATACTGGCAAACAATGCGACCGGTACTCTTCTCAAATACAGGACACGTGCGAGAAATGAAGCTTGGTTAATGCTAATTTAATAAAGCAAAATAGGATTAAAATATAATAGTTTATGAACAAATTTGGGCTATATATTTGCACATTGGGGGGGGGGGGGTAAAGCATGGCATATATTAAATACGGAACCTAACCTAACCTAGCTACCTTTAAGTCCCCTAAACCCCAAAAAACTAACGTTTAAATCTTTGTCACGGACTGAGCAATATCTCACTATGTAGCGGAATCCTGTTTATCAATACCGGCTTTGAGATTTCAATGCGGTCTTTCATTTGTGTGTTAGTCCGGGCGCCACTAAAGCGAATGTCGCTTATTTCTGGGTTGAGATGATCAGAAAACACAGTCAGTTTGACAACAGTTTCCAACTATATCGACCATGCTGACTCTGAATATGGGTGGTGTCAAAGCTGGAGATCACGGCTTGTAAAAGCAAAAAAAACACTCTTTTTAGGCCTATAAAACGTGTTCCGACTGTTTATTTTTTTTCTAAGGTTGTACCACTCCGATGTAGTGGCGTGACATCTCATTTTGTTCCTGACATAGTCCTCTCATAGAATATGTTCGATTTTTTACGATATCTCGTATAGCCCAGGAGCTATAGGCTAATATTTATTGATTTTCCCCGAAAATCTCAAAATTCAAAGGTTCATTTTCCGCTAAGCCACGTATCTTGGACCTTTCTATAATTTTTGTATATTTCATCCTTTTCCAGAATTTACCTTGAGTATTTAGCTTCACATTGCCGTAAAGTTCAAAGCTTCAACTGTTCGGTGAAGTCGTCTAGAATTTTTTGAAAAAGTATACGTCAAAATGTATATGCAAAAATACATTTTTCCAAAATGATGATATGACACATCTTTTATGCCAGAATTTAACGCCAAATCTGAATATGAACTGTACTTTTCAACCAAATATCAACTTCGGTTGTTATAGGCTAATTGTTTTACAACTCCACCTTGAGATCCCCAGGTACGTATTTTGTAGGAAGAAGAAGACGAAAATGATAAAAAGAGCTTTCGTGAAAGAAACAATCTTGTGAACTCTGTTGCTGATTAAACTTGAGGTTGGTAGTATGATTGAGAAGCTGTACTGTTAGTGGTTAGAGCTAAGAATAGGAACTGAACGACGCCTAATGCCTGCCTTATGTAACTGTGTAATGTCATGGACAGGTAGGCTAAATAACTTTCAGATTGCTGGAAATGAGTGAACAGAAACTGAGTATTAGGCTTCAAGATGAAAACTCAAGACCAGGTTGGAATTAAGAATGAGTTTTTATCTCAAACTGTTTGATAGACATTTTGTGACATTTCTATGTAGACTTCGCCTATACTGTAATTAGGCTAAGTTAGATCAGACATTTTTAGGGTATGTTAGTCTTGATGTTGCTGAGGCCACCTTAAACCAATCTACCACAAATCCAATATTTTGGATACCCTACGCCAAATGCTGGGTATATCTAACATTTGGCGCAGCCTACCCTAGCCTACAGTTAGGGATATTACTTGTCTTATGTACTACCATCAACATAATGTACTACTTCACCCCTGCAGTAGTACACCATGGGATCTGTACCTCAGAATTTGAGTACTACACCCCACCATCAGTACTACATTAAACATGGTGTAGGTCCTATTATGCTATACCTGGAGTAGTACACTGTTGGTTAGACATAGGTCTCAAATTTTGAGGTACAGATCCTGTGGTGTACTACTACAGTGTTGAAGTAGTACATTATATTGATGGTTATACATAAAATAATTAATATCCTTGACTGCTAGCCTATACCTAATCTAGTCGATGCCTATCAACAACTTAAAATATTTACAATAAATTGTTTGCCAGTTGAGCGAGCATGGCTTGAAAGTGAACTGGGACACTAAAGTAAGCCTCCTGTACTTAGCTTAGTTAAACTGCAATTATATTCTGCTCGATTTGGTAAATATGAAGACTACTGGCATGGTCAGCAATGAAAAAAAAAGCAATATGAAATGATTTTTGTGTAAAGTTTGTAAAAAGTGGACTTTAAAGACAATTTCTGATGTTTTTCTTTCTAGGTCAACAATGGAAAAGCTGAAGGGAAAACATCTGAGCTTCATGCTTCGCCCCCAAAATAAAACAACGATTAATTTCTCTTTGTGCATTATTTGCCAGAACAAGACAAAGAATGAGAAATTGTATAAGCTTACAGACATGCGTCGAGTTGTGAGTGTCCTTCAAGTCAGGTGCAAGTGCAATTTAGCTTACAGAGCATTAAAAAAACAATCTTATGAACCAGATTTTCATGAGAAAGAGCACAAGTGGCACAAAGCCTGTTGCAAAAAGTTCCTCCGTCGTAAGCACCACAATAAAACTGCTGATCAAGCATCAGCTACTGAAGAGAGCATTCAAATTCCACCAGCATTGCCAGGCAGGACTCAATCCCAAGCTGGGGATGTTGAATTTGACTATAAAACCTGCTGCTTATTCTGTAGTATGAAGGGAAGTACTAAAAATAAGAAACTGAATGTGTATCAAATTCGGACTCTTGATAGACAGAACAAAGTGCGTCGACAAGCAGAAGAACTATGGCAACAAAATCCTGAATTTCTTGCCAGGTGTAAAGATAAAGACCTTATTGCTCTTGAAGCCAAATACCACCAACGGCATTTTACTCCCTGGAACTGCGAAAAAAGCTATGACTGGAAAACCCTATTACAGGTGTATGCAGGCTCACATCATCGTAGTAGAGGCCTTGTACAGAGTATATTGGAATGCTCTTGAACAGTATTGCATTGAATCAGACGAAGAAACAAGTACTTTTGATGAGCTGTCAGATTTGATGTCTGCGTTCATGGATTGCGGAGGCTCATTCGACAACCTAGACAAACACTTTGAATCTATGAAGCCTCTGATGAACCAGTTCAACAAGTCGCGTGACAAAAACCTTACAACGAAGCTGTGGATGGAGTATATGAATCTTGTGCTGATTCTTCTCCAGTTCCTGATGGCAGAGCGTGGGGGAGACTGGGAAGGTCATATTATGGGTGCAACCCTCATGTTGCCGTATGTGACAGCCGCAGGGCATTATAAGTATACTGCATGTCTACTCCAGTATTTGAGTGACATGAAAACCTTACCACCTAGCTTGCATGATATCTTTGTCAAAGGACTATTCAACGTGAAGCGGAAAAATTGCAAGATGAATTTCCCCAGATCATGCACTGGAATCCACACTCAACCTTGAATCAAAACAAAAGGGAGGAATAAAGGGAATCACACTGAGCTCAATGGCAGTTGCCAAGTGGACTACCACCATACCATTTTGTGCTGAGGTTTCCTCTGCCCTTTGTAGACTTGCCGGAATTGAGAGCATGAGTGAATTTGACGGTGAAGGAAGCAAAAATGGTGCCTTTGAGAAGCGCCAAGAAAATCTTTTTAGTAATGTGGTCTCTGTTGTCGAAGGCCACATTGATCCGTTTACATGTGATGAGGAATCATTGGTGAATATCATTTCAAATCAAGTCGCTGATAAGGCAGTGGCAAAGAACCTCCTGAGTGCACGTGCTAATAGCTTAAAAGCATTGAAGTACACTTCGATGGAAAACCCAACCTCTTTTCCAAGGTTAAAGTAAAGACTATGGACTGCGAAACAAAACAGGCCAAACGCTCGACAACCAAGACCGGTAGCAGCGTTCATGCTGAATTGGAAGCTGTTAAAAGGATTTTGGTTACTGTTGGCACTAGTCAAGAATCTACGCTTGACATGCTAAGTAAGATCATGCCGCATGAACTTTTGCCCTACGCCCCAGCAATATTTGAAGCAGGAGCTGGTGAACGTATTAAACTTCCATCGGGTACGAAGTCAAGTTTTCTCGAGTTCATTCGTACCTCTGCAAGTTTAGAAAGTTGGCCTAGTGAAGTACCAATTAACACGGTCACGGGAACTGGTGTGGTGGTAGATTTCATGCCGTTAATCCGGTCGCAAGTGCCAGAAAAAACCTAAACCGTTGAGGTATTTTCGAAACGAATTCTTGCAAGGCTATTAAATCGACTCCAAAAATCTACAACCGAGCTGCATATTGTAGCTGATCGGTATGACGGAGTGTTTGGCCTTGCAAACATGTCCGGGCATCCTATTGTTCTAAAAGACAGTAGTGGATGTCATGAGCGGAGAGGAAATACAGTGACGAAGAGTTTTATCGTTACGAAGAGCATGGTGCTAGAAAACTGGGATATCTTGCTTATGCAGTCAGAGAGTAAGTCAAGACTTATCGAATGTATTTTTGAATTGTGGAGCCATGTCTGTCTTTCTGAAATAAGATTTACCATTTACCTCTCTGGCGGATTCAGTGACAGAATGAAGGTCCTAAAACTGGTCCCATCCAAAACGACATTAGATCCGAACCCGGACTACGAAGCTACCTTGTGCAGCACACATGAAGAAGCCGACACGTGTGTGGCTCTCCATGTTGCTGAATGCTACAGAAATGTATGTTCCGAAGTAATTGTTGAAGCGAATGATACAGACATTGTGGTCATTATATTACAGAACTATTGCGAAATATTCCCCTGCAGGTGTGACACGGGCTATAAACCCGAGCTCTACGTTCAGTTCCGTGTAAAAAGTCTGTCCGATCCATACAATTGTGAACAGAACATCGTGGGCTGTTTTAGAGTCAATAGGGCTGCTACATTGCATTAGTGGATGTGATACGGTCAGTTTTTTCTTCTCGAAGGGCAAAAAAACATTTGCTACATCTGCTGTTAAATCACAGCTCATTCAAGAAATTGCTGATCTTACACTGAAAGTGTGGAGTGATATCCGAAACATCATTATGTACGAGCCCGAAATCATGCGTATCTGTACGAAATTGTCTGTATCGGTATATAGCAAAAAACAGTCCGAATTTGATTCTCTCAATGACCTCCGAATTCATTTATTTCCAAGAAAAAAAGAACTTGAACAGCTTGCCCCCAACAGATGGTTCTTTCGTGTATCACGTCAAGAGAGCTATACTTTAGTGAAGCAATATTCTTCAGGCCGTGATTCCTAAGCCATTTGTCTTCAACCCACTTGAGTTTGGCTGGACCCGTCATGACATTTTAGGATTCAGTCCAGTAATTTCAGCGCTGACCCCTGGCCTCTAACTGTCAACAAGGCTTCGACCTTTTGTTACTGTAAAACTGTATGCAGTAAAAAGTGCCCTTGTTTGGGGATAAAGCCATGCGACATTCTTTGCGCATGTGGTGGGCGATGTGGTGTCGACAGCGACGATTCAGACGAGGATTAGCGGGATTTTTTCCGTACGTTGGGGGAAAACCGTTGGGATGCGCGGGAACTGTATTTTGACAGGCTTTACTTGTATTTTTACTCAATTAATTTCAACCAAATAGTATTTTTATACAAGTATTTTAATAAAAATACAAGTATTTTTATATAGATGTACAGTACTTCAAGAAAATCAGAGCTTATAGCAAATTCAATATTATATAGCAACTAAAGTTGAAACACGATGACCAAGTCAACACTACCGTTAGACTCGGCGTCAAAATTTAGCATATAAACATGTCTCTCTGTACCATTTAAAAAAAAATAGGCCTAAAAATAAGTAATAAGCCTATAACCAACGAACTTAATATTGGGTTGAAAATTAACGTTGATATTTGGAATCCACGCTAAATTCTAGCGTAGAATAGTGTGTCATATGACTATTTGGCAAAGATACATTTTCGCATACATTTTTGGCTTATACTTAAAAAAAAATTCTGTGCAGCTTCAACAAACAGCTGGAGCTTGGAAATGTTCGGCAATGTGAAGCTCAATATCCAAGGTAAATTCTGGTAAAAGATGAAAAATCCTAAAAATATATTAAGTTACGAGATACGTGCTTTACCTTGAAATAAACATTTGAATTTTGAGATTTTCAGGGAAAATTATTAAATATTAGCCTATAGCTCCGGGACTATACAAGGTATCGAAAAAAAACAAACATTTTCTAAGAGACGACCATATTAGGAATAATATGAGATGCCATGCAACTAGATTGGAGTGGTACAACCTTAAAAAAAATAAACAGTATGTACACATTTTATAGGACAAAAAAGTTTTTTGGATTTTAGAAGGTCAAGCCGTCACCTCCAGCTTTGCCACCACCCATATTCAGATTCAGCGTGGTCGATATAGTCGGAAACTATTGTCAAACTGACTGTGTCTTTTTGATCATCTAGTTGTCACATTATAGAGGTCTGGCGCCCAAGCTATGTCGTGTATTTGAGAATAGTACCGTGCGACCTTATAAGAAATTATGGTAAAAATCGTGAAGATATCGACATTTTTTGGGGGGGAGTGGGCACGATCACTGCGTACGTATTTTTTCAGGACTCACTGCTGGCAGAATTTCCGGTTTTGTCTTCTCCTGCTTTTGTCTTGTTATTAAATGCTGGTGTTTTAGTCAGGTTTAAAAGCTAGAACAAATCCCTTGTGTGTCCATTAACGTTTGAACGTTTTTTTGGAATGTACTTTTATTTACTTGAATTTTTGAGCCGTCGACCCAAAACAGGCAGGATTGCTAGTCTCTGCAACACAGGTGTAAACCGCAAAATATCGATCTAAGGAGGTTCTTTGAAGACGAAAACAATAATACTAAGTTAAAAATTAAAGGTTCTGGTGCCACTAAAAAAAAAAAAAAAAAAAAAAAAAAAAAAAAAAAAACAGAAACTAAGTGGTTATAATTTAGAATATCCGCAAATTTCTGTAGACATTTGGTTAAAAACCACTTCCTCTCTGTCAAAAACTTTTTACTTTTCTCTGCAAATATTTGCTACTCTGCTACCTAACATTATTGGTTTCATCTTAAAGATTTGCCCATCAACTTCACTAAAAATTAGATCGTTTAGGTTCGGATTTTTTTTTTTTTTTTAACATAAAAGAGATAAATCTATTCCTGACACTATATATAGGAAGATCTTATAACCCCTGAATTATTAGCATTTAGCTACCTTCCGAGGGGACACGGCTTCTCCTGGGAGCAGAGAGAAGGGAGAAACTTCTCGCAGAGAGAAGCTTCTCTGCTTCTCTTGGCAGAGGAGGGGTTAGGACTGTAGAAACCCTCATTTCCACTTAGTTTACGAACATTAGCCTATGGGAAATTTATGCCCTAGCTCTTTCCTGCAATGATGTTTTAGATAGTTTCTCATAAACTTGGAACATTACGATACGAATTACAGAAGTGCAATTGGCTCTCGACTCTTGAATCTTAGAAAACACGGAAGTGCTGCACGTCGTCCAATTTCTACATACTATTTAGTAGCTGCATTAAGTATAGTAATTTGAGCATTAACATAGGAGAACATTGACACCACTTTGCTTTTATACGGGCAAAAACAATGGTTCCTAATGTCTCTAATTTATGAAGAAAGCCCTTATCTAGTCAAGAGGATATTGCCACAAAAGCCTCAAGAAGTGTGAAAAATCAGCGTGAGATTTATGCTTCCAAATTACATGTTGCGTAATATAGGTGTCTCAAAATTTTGTCACGCTGCTTTAAAATACGGAGAAAATGAGGCTGCTGATGAATAACATAATCTATTTCAATGGGGCGCACTTTAGTTTGGGGAAAAGTTTTTGAATCGGAGTCGATTTTACGCCGTAGGCCCTGTCTCCGAAGTTATTTGGAAATGATGTTCTTTGGGGAGCGTTAATTTTTTTTTTTTTTTTTTTAGAAAGACGAAAATTCAAATATTTTGTCAAAAACCAGAGCTTTGAGAGGAGTCTGTTTTACCCCTCCCCCCAAAAAGACCTGGTTCACATACAATTTCTTGCTGCTAAAAGAGTGGTAGAGCTTTTGAGGTAGCACTTACCCCCACCCCCCTATCGTCCCCCCCCAAGATTTTCCACAAAGTTTTGGTATTTGTTATTAAAAATTCCTTTTCGGGACTTTTATTGAAAAATTTAAGAAAAAACAGATTGTCCCCCCCCCCCAACATTTACAAATACGTTCCCCTGACATTTTGTTCAATTGTTGCCACTGGCTACGAAGCGTAGGGAAAATGCAACCCAGTAACAACAGAAAACATACCTCTATTCAATTGAAATATAAGAAAGAAACCATAAAACTTTACTAAACATGTTTTACCATAAAACATATAACTTGTAGCATTTTTAGTAATTTTATATTAATTTTAAAATGAAGATGATTAGAACAAGTTCATATACCGCTAATCGGGCAAGAAAATGGCAAGAAATCCTATTTTCCTAGTTAAAAATCGCTGATTTTTCCATCTAAAACTCTATAACATATAACATATAGGCTTATTAATTCGTGAAGATCTAGCACCAAGATCGCCGTAATGTCAAAACAATTCCATTTTTCTCTCTCTCTCTTTCTCTCTTGCATCATAGCAAGTCATATTTCCCAGTATACTGAATATGCATTTTACATATCTTTTTTTTTTTTACCCTGTCTCTTAGGACGCCTGTACCACAGTTTATGTAATTAGCAGTATGACCTTTTCCTATCTCACCTATTATAAAATTATCTGGACCGATACCCCAAGGTTCCAGATAAGCTTTAAACATAAGCAACATCATATCTTTTCATAGGTAGACAAAGAATATTCACCTAAGAAACAAATATTGACAAAATCACTTGACCGGCTCAACCAATAATTGCACAATAAGAGCATAAATAAGTGGGAGGAGCTTTTTGTTCGCACCGAGAATGAAGAGCCAGAAATCATCTGCGGTAAACTTACTGGATAATTATATAAACTGTGACCTGTACACTGTACACAAACAAGTACTCAGGGTTGCCACCGTCAGTAGGATTTTACTAGATCTAGTAAAAAGAAAAAAATCTAGTAAACTTAGAGGATCTAGTAAATTTCCCAAAATCTAGTGAAAAGTCATGATTTATAGTAAACAAAACTTTTTTTTTATTTTCCTTGAATTCAGGGAAGAAAATTGACATAAACATATGACAATTTACAATTTTTGCTTGTCTGTTTTACAATTTTGCTTGTCTGTCTCAGAGACAGACAAGCAGTCACCTATTTTCATAACTAGACAATTCACTTCCGGCGTCTCAAGGTCGACAAAATCAGCTTTCTGTGTATCAAATCGTACCAACTAAAAATGAAGCTATAATGACACTTGGATTTGTGATGATTGGGAATCTATTGGAATCAAAACAAAAGCCAACCACCCAAGGTGATTAGGTGAATCTCCTCAGTTTAAACACTTTTATTGAGGAAAAAGGAGCCTGCTGACAGAAATTAAAAGTAAATAGAAATGTGACATAATATATATATATATATATATATATATATATATATATATATATATATATATATATATATATATATATATATATATATATATAATGTTACATTTCTACTTACTTTTAATTTCTCTCACCAGGCTCCTTTTTCTCTCAGCAATCAAGAAAAAAGATTGTGAAAATCGTATTGATTATCCTCCTATAGTAAAAATCGATGCTTGATGGTGCAAAAAAAATTTTTTTTTGAGCGTTTAGTAAAAACAGATGCGATCTAGTAAATTTTTCCTCTCCGATTTAGTAAATTCTTCCAGGTCAGGGTGGCAACCCTGCAAGTACTCTACTAAGCACAAAGCAAAGAGAAAGAGAAAGGTATAATTTGACCAAGGGTCTTCAGCTAAAAGTACTTTGGAATGCTGAGGGTAAAAACCTTTAGTCATAACATCTAGGTCACAAAGTAAGAACAGCAAAAGATGCTTTTTTCGCAAAATTCAGTTGCTGAATATGTTCTGTTTAATGAAAATTAAATAAAAAAACAAATTTTTTTAACTGACAGTAAGGAGCGACATTAAAACTTAAAACGAACAGGAGTTGTGAGAAAGAGTCAAATTTTAGCGTAAAGAGCGAGGTGTTGAGGAGGGGACAGCTCCTTTCATATAGGGAATAATGTCTGTTCGTTTTAAGGTTTAATGTAGCTCCTTACTTTCAGTTAAAAAAACTTGTTTTTTTATCTAATTTTTGAACGTTTTTGAATAATACAGGTTTCGATTTTGGCCCACCGTACATGAATAATTAAAACTAAATTTGTATATAATTTTACTTTTATTTTGGTTAAATGGCTTTCTCAAAAGTTGTTTAATTTTATTTAGGAACGTTTTCAATAGTAATAAATAAACGTAACTTACGACTTAACATGCGTAGCGAACTTCTATATCCATATATTTTTAATACGTATATTAGGGAGTTCTCTCCCTAGTTCGCTCATTACCTCGCTCTTTACGCTTAAGCCCGAATTTTGGTATAATTCTTTGAAAATGACTACTTAATCACAAAGGCCGTTAATTAGAATAAATAGCTCTTATGAAAGTACTAAAAAATCTTTGGCTTAAATAGCGAGAGGTATTGACTAGGGAACGAACCCAATCATATAAGTAATCATTTCTGTTCGTTTTAAGTTTTGATGTTGCTCCTTACTTTCAGTTGAAAAACTTGTTTTTTTTTTTTTAATTTCTGATCGTTTTTTAAGTAATGCTGTGAAGTCCGGTATCGCCTACCTAGAAATTTCTCTTCCCCTATGAAAACATTCTCCTTAGAAAGATTCTCACACATAGCCCCTCAACCCCCCCCCCCCTTGCTACTACCAGAAAAAATCACCCCTGAAAACGCCTGTATACTTCCCAATAACCAATAGGCTACAATGTAAACATTGGGTAAAGTTCATAACTTTCAGCCCTCCCCCCAGGGACTTGAGGGGATTATGTCATTGTAAAAGACAAGGTTATTATATTTTCGACCATGCTGAACAAAATGGCTATCTCAAAATTTTGATCGGGTGACTTTGGAAAAAATAAGGGTGGGAGGGGGCCTAGTTGCCCTCCATGTTTTTGGTCACTTAAAAAGGGCACTATACTTTTAATTTCAGTTCGAATGAGCCCTCCCACGATATTCTAGGACCACTGGGTCGATACGATCACCCCTGGGAAAAAAAAAACAAAAACAAAAAAAAACAAATAAACACGCAAAAAAAATAAATAAACACGTATCCGTGATCTTTCTTCTGGCAAAAAATATAAAATTCCACATTTGTGCAGATAGGAGCTTGAAACCTCTACAGTAGGGTTTTCTGTTACGCTGAATCTGATGGTTTGATTTTCATTCAGATTCGATCATTTTTAGGGTGTGTTTTCCCCTTTTTCGAAAATCAGGCAAATTTTCTCAGGCGCGTAACTTTTGATGGGTACTAAACTTGATGAAACTTGTATATTTGAAATCAGCATAAAAATATGATTCTTTTGATGTATCTATTGGTATTAAAATTCTGTTTTGTAGAGTTTCGGTTAATATTGAACCGGGTCGCTCCTTACTTACAGTTACCCGAAGACAGCTTCCTTATTAACATTTCTCGAACCAACAACATCCGCATGGTTAAAGGACCATGAAACCCACCCCTCCTTAATACCTGAATTGTTAGATTTTTTGCATAGTTCCCAATAGAGTTCATGTAATTTGCCCGTCCTTAAGGGGGTTGGGTCGGGTTGTCAAATTGAAACCTCACTATGGGATATACAGTATCTGCACGTACATGCCTATGACATTCCCAATGAACGTAATGTCTTTACCTTTGGCATCTTATACGATAGATCAAATTAAAAGAAAAAAAAATACAGTTCTGATTTATTTTTACAATTCAAATCAAGATAGTCATTTACATTCGGCCTAACCCAAGTGCCTACAAAATTAATCCACTGCCACATCATCCTTTCCACAGCCACCAGCAGAAAAAACAGTTTTATATATTTTTTTTATTTGCAAGCTATTGTAGAAAAGGGGTGACGATGGCATGAAAATTTCCTTGCTCTGGGGGCACTTCGGTTAAAAGTAGATGTCCACAGGACTTAGACAGAGGAAAAATCCACGGGATTTGTTGACCCTTTTAATATCATCTCTACCTCCTTTTTCCAAAATGAATCTTCTTCAACCTGCAAATTATACAAAACTATACCAGTACTTTCTATATCATTTCCTACGACTTGGTCTATAAGCACCGAAAACAGTAGAAAACATTTGGGAGAAAAAATTTATGGAATGGCTGATCAGAACTAGGTCGTAAGAAACAGCAATATATCATCAGTACAACCAACTACATCTTAGCCAGAATGCTAGAAATTAAGGTTGTTAAAAGGTTAGGAGATAAGATCCCACCTTGCCTTACTCCTTCTCGCACATTTACAATAACATCTGGTTTTGTTACTAATAACTTTTAAAATAGAGCAGGAGTCCGCAGATAATATTCCAAACTAATTTTTTTTGCAAAAAAAAAATTCCCAGAAAAAATCCTTTTATTTTGAGATCAAAACTTTTTCTAATTATTTTAATTTTTAGCTCAAGAGTCATGTCGAAGCGACCGGGATTGTTCTAGTGACAAGCTGTGTTTTGGAGGCGCATGTGCTAATCCTTGCAAGCTATTTAACCCATGTGCTCGATCTCTGCCCTCTGGCATATGTACAACCAGAGACCATAGACCGGTGTGTTCTTGTGCAAAGGGCTTTGAAAACAGAGGAGGAGTGTGCATAAGTAGTAAGTCTATTCTTTTCATTGGTCTTTCATCTAATAAAACTTTCAACTAATCCATGCAGTCACCAAAAAATTGTTCTTGACGAACGATATTTGGATTTGCTTAGGTTATATATTGAAAGGTCAAATAGTTCTACTTGGCTCTCCTTCAACTCGTGAGGATATATTCTTAGTAGTTGTATTATACCAATGTACTAAATTGTACTTATACCAATGTGCTTATTTTGTCATTTTATTTTGCCGGATTCTATTATTTTTTCACCTTGATTTTTCAGCGATTAAAGCACATTTTGTAATTAATTATGTGTTAGAATAGTGTATTAAAAAAAGTAGAGTAAAATAGTGTATTAAAAAATTGAATACTTTTGCATTATATGGGCCTTTCTAAAAAGTCAAGTTTGGTTAATGCTAATGAAATAAAATAAAGTAGGATGACTGTATAATAGTTTAGAAACAAATTTGGGCTATATATTTGCACATTAGGGGGGGTGGGGTGGGGGGGACAAAGCATAGCATATATTAAATACGTAACCTAACCTCGGTACCTCCCCCCCCCCCCCCCAAAAAAATGATTCTAAAAGAGAAAACAAATATGCAAGCAGGCTGCTTAAAATCTCTGAGAGCTACGGTGAACCACATCTATTTTATTTCCTAAAGGAAGTTTATCGCTGGCACTGGTGGATTTATAAATGCTGGGTGAGGGAAAATGCGGGCCCAAGGATTTTTGGTAGGAATCGGGGTGTCAACGGGGTGGGGGCATTTGCCTCAATAAATTTTGCACTTCGTCTAAATTTGGGAAAATATCCTTTTTTGGTTATATTCATTGGGAAATGCCCTTTTGTTTGAGTTTTCACCGAAAAAAGTTGAAAAGCAACAAAATTGCCTTCCTATATTTTTAAGAATGCTTTCACCCCGCCCCTCGTTTTTCGTGAATCATTACCACTGGCTAGAGAGGATGCTGGCACTATGAAAGTTATTTTTAAGACCAACGTTTTCAATTTCTCAAAGTACAACAATAGGTAAATGCAACAACGGGTTAAAAGCAAAAGTTATTTGATTACTCTTTCTTATAAATGCTTAAGTATAATGTAAAATAGTTTACGAAGTACGAGACAAAAATAAACCCATAGAATTAAAGCACACTTTTTAAAACGGAATCATACGACAGTAATATTTTTTTCTCTCTTTTGCTATAACGTGTAGGAAGTAAATACACGCCTATACCTCCTCAAAAAGAAATTTGACGGCTCTTCAACCATAATCTTTTGAAGCGTTTTTTGGATTTATTTACGGAATTATCATTTTAAAGAGTCAGATAATTAAAATAGACTATTAGCAAATTATTAATAAATGAATGGCTTATATTTCAAATTGAAATTACCAACGACATAGTTCAGCCAAATGTGAGACTACAAGGTAGTCCTACCTAGTTACAATGTTAATCAATTTTACAATACAAGAGGGGAGATGAATGAATTAGTAATAACTAGTAGCAGAGGCTTACTTAGAGATAATTACATACAACCTTAATTTTAAAAAAAGGTTGCATATGGTCTACTGTGAGGACAAACAAAATTGTTTGCCCGTTTCCCAAGAATAAAATTATAAGTCCGATTATCCCACCCCCTCTTCACCCAAAAGAATTTCAGCTGCATCCCCTGCCCCTGCCGTGAGACAAAACAGGGTCATCAAAACTAGGCTACATTGTTATCAAAACCCACTGACTGAATGCATATTGAGATATAGGCTACTCTCTTGGCTTCAGGCTTCACGTGCCTGATGTCTAATGCCATACGATTATTTAGAGAATTGAGGATTAGGTATTGGCTGGGAGTTAAGACCATGTACCAATTGTATACAGTGTGTAGATGATTCATTTCATCTAGATGAAACGAGGTGGCTAAACGGCCAACTTATTGTCCTTTGTGTTTTACAAGTTCTCCAGCAGGCACCCTTCTTCGTGGCTCCTTGCGATTATGCAGTTGGTTCTTGTTAATGCTAAGACACTTCTGATGGCTTTATCAAAGTAGTAAGGGCCGATAGCAGGACATAAAATCTTGTTGGTTTTTTGCTTGACAAATGCTAATGGGAGCTTATGTAGTGCTTCAAAAATGTCTCGAGGTTGAAGCCCAGAGCGGTAATAACGTTGGCTTTTTATGCTTGATAAAACTATTGAATATCAGTTTTATTCCACGCAAAGTTTAACCACCCAAGTCCCAAAGCAACAAAACAGTCAAGAAAACCCATAAAACATCTTTTTTTTTCTAGTTATATAGTAAAAAGAATTTTGTTCTCGGCTAAGCAAAAAGCCAACAGAAGCAGTAGTATAAACTAGCTCTTGAATAGCAGTAACTTAATAGGCTCAACCAGATGTCATTGGCATAATTACACATTATTCTTCGGGGGGGGGGGGGAGAGGGTCGGAATCGCGTCATAAATAATTCTTATATTCACATTTGATGATTTTTCAGGATGGTCAATGTATTTCCCAAGAAAAGAGCAATGATTGTTTTAGGGCGAGGGGATGTTGTCCTTCTTACTGTCTACTACGTACGGTTGTGTCTATTGCTGAAACTCCTGTTGTAAAAAAAAATGATGGAGTTCTTCGAAAAAAGTGATTATTGTAAATGATTAGCATTAATAAAATCAATGACGAAAAAACTAATGGTTTAGTAATTCCGATTGTCTCGAAGCCTTTGACTTGCTTTATTTGAGTATTTATATACCCTGTGAGTTGATGGTACATAGCCCGCAGATCAACTTCAGTAGGCCTCCTGATACCAGTGGGCCCTAAGTCAGTGGGCTAACCTGGGTAATTGATAAGCAGGGCCTTCAAGCATGGGGGAGGGGAGGGGGACGTCCCCCAATGTTTTTGGTCACTCAGAAAAAGTTCGGTAAAATCGTGGCGCTTTAAGCCACGGTTTTTCCGATGCCGCTAAAATTCTTTGTTCGGTTCAATAAAGCCCCTGAGAATACTGACATGTCATCTACAGAAATTTTGCACTTGATGGGTAAACACAGTAGTTTTACCGACTCCTGCCGTGATTTTACAGATTTTGTACAGATGTGTTTTTTACAGATTTATTGGTCTCTTGCTTTTGTTATAACAAATAAATTTAATTTTTAAGAACCTTTCATTGTATACTTCAATTTGCCAAATGTATATTACTTATATTCCTAGATGCCCTAGGAATTTTGAACCTATTTACTTTCAGTTATATTTGGGTTGCTGCGTAAAACTCGAGAACAAACCAGTTTTATCTGTCTGCATTAAGAAACAATTAGCTTAAGCTCAGTGGAAAACAAATGGCGGGTGACAGAATACATTGGAATTATGTAATTTGGGCTATATATTTTCATATTAGGGGGGAGGGGGGTAGGTTAGGCTATCCCCCCTCCCTACTGGGCAAATATATAGCCCAAATTTGTTTCTAAAGTATTATATTTTCATCATGTTTTGGTATTTTTCATTAGGATTAACCAAACATCTTGAGTGTTGACCGTACAATACATAAATACCTTGACCCTTTAACGTGCTTTATTTGTAGCGGCTCCCGAGGAGATGCCATGCATGCATGATGGAAAATTGTACGACGTCGGAAAATCATTTATAACTGAAAATTGTACCCAAGATTGCCAATGTCAACCTAATGGCTCCTTTGTCTGTAAGCCGTATAACTGCCCGTCGGGATTCTTTAGAGCTGGACTCAACCAGGATAACCTTTGTTTTGAAAAAGTGGAATCCAGCGCCCCCGATTGTTGTGTGAGAATTGTTTGCGAATCTTCGCCCCTCGAGGAAGAAATTGTCTATTATGACGAAGAACCAAATGGTATGTTTGTTCCGCTTCAGTAAGATATTTCATATTTAAACAATGATCAACTCTTTGAGGTAATTTTATGGTTGATGGCTAACTGCAAGTCAACAAAAAGAAAGCATTCGTGGGATTTTGACTGAATTTCTAAATGGTTTCAAATGAAGGAAAATTATGAAATTTGCATTTAACACTTCAATGTTAATTATTCAGTACATTTCGTATAACTCATAAGAAAGAATAGACGCGTATAAATTAAACAATATTTAGGGTCGTGATATAAAAGTTCGTAAGAAAGGATCCAAAGAAAATTGGAATTTCTTTGGTGGGTATAAAGAAGGAAGCTTTGAATAAATTATGATGGAGTAGAAGCTTGCGTAGCTTTGTTGGCCATAGGTGGCTTGGTTCAGCACTGAGTCGTTAGTAGTAGTAGTATTAGTAATAGTACGCGAGGCCCCTGAAAGAAATATTGTCCCCGCTTTCATTGCGGTTTTCTAAATAATCTATCTAGTAGGTGGTCATTCACCATTAGAAAAAAGAAGCTGCCGCAGTTGAAGGGTATCCTTGTATGAAAAATAACCTAAATCAGCTGGCGTGAACCACGAGTAGTGCAAATGTGTTTACTTTTATAAATTTAATAAATAAAAAAATATTAAGATTTTGATTACTAAATATCAGTATATGTATATTAAACTGACAATGCACATTCATTTATATTCTTTCAGTAAAGGGCAAATTTTGCTCTGACCTTGGGAAGGCATAGGGTTTTTGCGCCCAACTTATGTTAATTTCTCCTCGTTTTGAGTTTGACTCGGTCATTTATTGTAATTTCTGTTCGTTTTGGGTTTTATTTATTTATCGATACTGATTTGCGGTGGCTTTAATCTTGATAGACCATTTGATTTTTTTGTTGCTCATTTTTTGTTTAACGTAGGTCTTTAATTAGATCCGAAAAACTTATTTTGTTGGACAAGTTTTTTTTTAATTAATTTCTCTTATTTTTATATTGACATGGTCTTTTAAGGCGAAAAAATTAACATTTTAAATCTTTTCGTTTTTTAAGACTTTATAGTTTGGCCATCTATTTGAATGCTGGAGAAAAATTTTCAGCAAGTTTTAACAACATACACCCTTTTAAAAATCTGGACACAAATAGTGCTGTTTAATTTAGTTTCATACCTCCTCTAGTTGACCTGAAATGGAAAACTTGATACAATTCGCAAAAAAGTCTGTTTACTTTCTTAGATAGCATGGATACACTTACACTATTTTGATTTGGTTAAATTTTAAGGGCAGAAGTAGCCCCGAAAGTTTGAACATAATACCCTCAGTCGCTCTTGGGATACTGCTGAGATGCCTTATTTGGAATTAGCAATATCACAGTGCATTTTGATTTAATCTTAGGGTAACATTTAGTTTTTAAACATAATGGGCAAATGGGTGGGTGGGAGTGGAAGGGGGATTAGTTGCCCTCCAATCACTTTCGATAATTAAAAAGGGCATCAGCCGTTTCTATTTTCAATCGAATGAGCCGCTTTCGAATCTCCCACGACAACTCCTTCGATACGAAGTGCCCTGGTCTAAACAACAACTACAACAAAAAATATCACTAATCACTTTCGACTATTAAAAAGGCTACTAGCCCTTTGAATTTCAAATCGAATGGCCTGAGGGTTGTGGGGGAGTGCCCTCCTCAAAAATATATTTTCTATCTTGAAATCAACTACGCTGAACAAAATGGCTATCTCAAAATTTTTATTGAATGTGTTTGGGGGAATGATGGGCGTGGGGGGGTCTATTTGCCCTCCAATCACTTTCGACTACTAAAAAGGGCACTAGCCCTTTGAATTTCCAATCGAATGAGCTTTTTTTGAAGCTTCTACAACAAAGCCTTCTATAAAAACCTTATATGCCCCCAGGGCATAACCTACAACCCTTGCCCTGAGGGCTGTGGGGGAGTATCCTCCTCAAAAAATTTTCTATCTGGAAATCAGCTACGCTGAACAAAATGGCTATCTCAAAATTTTGATTGGATGTGTTTGGGGGAATGATGGGTGTGGGGGGGGGCTAGTTGCCCTCCAATCACTTTCGACTATTAAAAAGGGCACTAGCCCTTTGAATCTCCAATCGAATGAGCTTTTTTTGAAGTTTCTATGACAACGCCTTCTATAAAAACCTTATATACCCCCAGGGCATAACTTAAAACCCTTGCCCTGAGGGTTCTGGGGAAGTGTCCTCCTCAAAAAAAATTTTCTATCTGGAAATCAACTACGCTGAACAAAATGGCTATCTCAAAATTTTGATTGAATGTGTGGAGGAATGATGGGCGTGTAGGGGGGGGTTAGTTGCCCTCCAATCACTTTTGACTATTAATCGAATGATCCATTTTTGAAGTTTCTACGACAACGCCTTCTATAAAAAGCTTATATTCCCCCAGGGCATAACTTAAAACCCTTGCCCTGAGGGCTGTGGGGGAGTATCCTCCTGAAAAACATATTTTCTCTCTGGAAATCAACTACGCTGAACAAAATGGCTATCTTAAAATTTTGATTGGATGTGTTTGGGTGAATGATGGGCGTGGGGGGGCTAGTCACCCTCCAATCACTTTCGACTATTAAAAAGGGCACTAGTTCTTTGAATTTCCAATCAAATGAGCCCCTTTTGAAGTTTCAGCGACAACGCCTTCTATAAAAACCTTATATACCCCCAGGGCGTAACTTAAACCCTTGCCCTGAGGGTTCTGGGGGAGTGTCCTCCTCAAAAACATATTTTCTATCTGGAAGTCAACTACGCTTAACAAAATGGCTATCTCAAAATTTTGATTGAATGTTTTTTGGGGAATGATGGGCATGGGGGGGGGGGGCTAGTTGCCTCCAATCACTTTCGACTATTAAAAAGGGACGCCTTTTTTAAAAACCTTATATGCCCCCAGGGCCCTCCAATCACTTTCGACTATTACCAAGGGCACTAGCCCTTTGAATTTCCAATAAAATGAGCCTTTGTTGATGTTTCGACAACACCACTTGCTCTATACACCGTATGTACCCCCATCGCATACCTAAACATTAGTGACGTGAGGATTGTGGGGGAGTGTCCTCCTCAAAAATATATTTTTATCTGGAAATCAACTACGCTAAACAAAATGGCTATTTCAAAATTTTGATTGGATGTGTTTGGGGGAATGATGAGTGTGTCGGGGGGGGCTAGTTGCCCTCCAATCACTTTCGACTATTAAAAAGGGCACTAGCCCTTTGAATTCCAAATCGAATGAGCCCGTTTTTAAGTTTCTACGACAACGCCTTCTATAAAAACCTTATATGCCCCAGGGCATAACTTAAAACCTTTGCCGTGAGGGTTGTGGGGGAGTGTCCTCCTCAAAAATATATTTTCTATCTGGAAATCAACTAGCCTACGCTGAACAAAATGGCTATCTCAAACTTTTAATTCGATGTGCTTGGGGGATTGATGGGCGTGGGGGGGGGGGGTCTAGTTGCCCTCCAATTACTTTCGACTATTAGAAAGAGCACTAGCCCTTTGAATTTCCAATCGAACGAGCCTGTTTTGAAGTTTCTACGACAACGCCTTCTATAAAAACCTTATACGCCCCCAAGGCATAACTTAAACCCTTTTCCTGAGGGTTGTGGGGGAGTGTCCTCCTCAAAAACATTTTTTCTATATGGAAATCAACTACGCTGAACAAAATGGCTATCTCAAAATTCTGATTGGATGTGTTTGGGGGAAAGATGGGCGTGGGGGGGGGGCTAGTTGCCCTTCAATCACTTTTGATAATTAAAAAGGACACAAGCCCTTTGAATTTCCAATCGAATGAGCCTGTTTTGAAGTTTCTACGACAACACTTTCTATAAAAGCTTATATGCCCCTAGGGCATAACTTAAAACCCTTGCCCTGAGGATTATGGCGGAGTGTCCTCCTCAAAAACATATTTTATATCTGGAAATCAACTACGCTGAACAAATGGCTATCTCAAAATTTTGAGTGGATGTGTTTGGGGGAATGAGGGGCGTGGGGGGGGGGCTAGTTGCCCTCCAATCACTTTCGACTATTAAAAAGGGCACTAGCCACTCCAATTTCCAATCGAAAGAGCCCTTTTCGAAGTTTCTACCACAACTTCTTCGATACGAATTGCCCGGGTATGGAGAGAAAAAAACAAAACAAAAAAAAACGCATCGTTCTTTACTTAGGCAGCGCTAGCCCGCTGCCTATGATATAGAATAGCATATTCGAAATGTGACACTAAAATATTAGAAAATTCTCTCAAATTCAATCATTGACCCCCTCCCCCTCCTTCGGACATTCAGCTAAGCAAAAACAAACCAGGCAGAATTTCAATTCCAAGCACAATTTTATCCACGCAAGACTAAACCAACACAACATTTAACCAACGCGAAACGTTGCATGTGGAAAATACAACCCTGAAAAAATTTGACATACACTGAATTCAATCCTTGTCTCTTATGTAGGGAGGGGGCCTTTAGGCCTGGGTCTTCCCTAAAATCCTGAGAGCTCCTAGATGTTTCCCAAATTCTACAAATTTTTTCGTTATTTTCCCTTTTTGACTTTTTTTTAATTTGCCCCCTCCCCAATATCCCCCTGTGTGCATTCTGGGTTCAATCCAGAAGAATTTATCCTTACAAAACTCAGCGTAACAAAGTTAAATCTAGGTAAAATAACATTTGGCTAAACTTAGGTTAACAGTTGTTTGCTACCGCTATCAATACTTTGGCAGGCCACCTCATTTACATTGGTAGTTCTTTACCTGTAGGACACTAACGTACACAGGAATTTTTTTCAGAAGGAACTAAAAAAAAATTATTCGATTGTCTGAAAAATTAGTGCTGAAGATTTTTGTAAAATTTAGGATTCATGTGCTTGATAATTCGTCAAGTATAAGCCAAGAATAAATTCGTCCCAGGCGCCTAGTCCGGGATCTCGATGGCTCTGGTCAGGGGGATAATTATTTTGAAGGACATACTGACTTAAAGCTTTGCAGGGGCATTTTTCTAGAGATTAAATTATGACAGTGATGATAAGAATGTTGACAAAGGACCGAACGATTTTCAAGACGATAAAATAGTGCAGAGTACGATGAAGAGGATAATTGACAATAATGATTTAGATCGACAACAAATAACATCGATGATGAGTATATCTTCTACCGGAGATGATGTTAAGACCGATGACGGTTGGTGATGACCTCGATGACGGTAGTGACGTCAAATGTGGTACAAATAATAACAGTGATGGAGACTTTTGTTTCCTGGAGGTCACACTACTGAATACCACTCAGGCCCATCCTCCCCAAAAAGCAGAACTATACGCCCACCGGTTTTACTCTGCAGTCTTGTAAAAAAAAAACATGTGAAACGTCATATTTAACCATGGCTAATTTTGAATCATACTTGTATTCGGGATAGAAGCCGAGTCCTTTCCTTGGAACGGGCCAAAGACCCCTCAGAAAAATTGAAAATTTGTTAGTAATAACAGACTCTTCCTATTTTTAAATCATTCTCCACCGGATACATCTTGTGATACTTGATCTTCTGAACCACATATGCCTGAGTTTCGGAGGGTTGGTGCAAGAGAGCGGACACTAAGCACTAAAAATGTATTTTAAGATGAAAATTTTCGGGTTCTTCAGCAGGGACGATGTCCTTCATATAACCTTGGTATTTACGTATCTCCTGTGTGTAAATATGATTCAATTCTCATGTTTATAACTGGCTGAAATTATCCCCTTTTTTCCCTTAATATTTTTGTTCCCTTAATATCTTGAAGTAGCCATAATCTTAATTATTTACATCTTACATCTGCACCTAATTAATATAATCAATTGTTCACTCTAATTATAGCTAATTATTAGCATAAATGTTAAACCGTAAGAGTGTATACATGTGGAATAGGTAGAAAAAGGATTAAAAAAGCCCATCAAAAAGGGAAAAAGACCAGTTTCTAACCCCTAAACATAAAGAAAATTATTCTTATTTCAAACGCTTATTTTGCAGAAGTATCAACTTACATCGTCAATGAATGATCAATGATTTTACTTTCTTTCAATGATTCTAACTGCGTCTCATTTCAGGGGATTTTTTGCCTTCAGACTCCAACGGTGCTATATTTGATGAATCTACTGCCGCGATCAAGTTTCCAGCTGATCAGGGTAAGTCCCTACCTCCACTCAAAATAATAATTTTCCTAGGCTAGTGGCTGTAATTGAAGAGTAATACAGGAATATACACAGGAATTTATTTTGGGATAGAGGGCACAAGATTAAAAACAAACAAAAATTAACTGAACCACATGGAGATGAAGTAAAATTCTAAGGAGAGTGTTAAGATAAAAATAAATCATCATATGAATGATGAGACAACATACTTATTTTGTGAAAAGATGTATAACACATTAGTATCTTTTCAAAAGTTTCTTATCTAAAATATGGTGACATATTTGACTGACTTTGCTGCCTGATTCCCTGTGGTTCGTCTTCTACCAATCCAACGAAGAAAAAGTCAGGGGCCTTTTCCTCTATGTGATTATCGAACAGTTCGTGGTAACGAACTGTGAATAAGGAACGACACGGCTCAATAGTAACCAAAACTTTAAAAAAACAGAATTTTGATATCAATAAATATATCAAAAGAATCGACTTGTTATGCTGATGTAAACCTCTGCTGCCACCGCTCTGTAAACCTCTGCTGTCACCACTCTGTAAACCTCTCTTTAGTTCTTTATTTGTATGCCTTTTATATTGGCAGATGTAATGGTTTACATAATTCCAAAGATAGACGATAAATGTTGGTACATGGTCTTTATTAAATAACGTGAGAATACACATAGAGAAAATAAGGTAGCACAAGAACAACTAGCTACGATGAAGGCGAAAGATGGACTCCTTTAGAAATGAACCAAGAATATAACTTTCCTGGATCGGAATTTACAGGCCTGTGAACTACCCCTTGCCCAAGACGAAATTTAGTCCACACCGCCCCCCCCCCCCCTGGACCGATCTCATCGACACATAAATGCACGAACAACAAAGAATGCGATACCCTGAAAAGATTCTCGAATTGATGTTCTACATACTTTACAGATTCTCCCCCCTGTTTTTAGTTAAATTTCCCAAATTTGGCTTATCCCCTTATCATTAAACCCCCAAACTTTAATTGAATTCAAAACATTCCCTTCCCAAATCATTCACTTCTCGCCTACTAACATTCTACAGCATGAACTAGTAAACAATCATATAATACAAACACTACACAATACTTGCATAAGTAAAAACTTACATAGTATAAACGAACCACACTAACAACAGTAGTCGAAAACTGGATATTTTAACGCTTCATTTTTCTTTGTATACTTTAAAATAGACTTGTTCCCCATTCCCCCTAAATTTGATGAGGACAAGGAAAATTGGGATTATGTATAAACTTCGGATTAGGGCAAAAGGAATGACCGAGAAAGGCTAATTAATCCTGAAAATACCGGCGACAAATAAATGAAATTGCATAAACTTATAAATAATGGAATAGTTATGTCAACCATAGCAGTTTGATTGGCCTACCATGCTGCAATGACGTCAAGATATTATTACCAATAAAATCCTCGGGGTTTTATTGCTATGGAACGCCTCGGTTTGGACCTATTTGGTTTTGCTCTACTAACTTGTGGTTCGACAAATGGCAGTACTACTATTGATATCTCTACATAACTATTTGCGCTACGCATTAAAACCATCCCGTGAGGCATCAACCTCATCCCACTGGACCTCAAAACCAGCCCTCTTTCCACCTTTTTTTTCTACATAACCATTAGCTCTACGCATTAAAACCATCCCGGGAGGCATCAACCTCATCCCACTGGACCTCAAAACCAGCCCCCTTTCCGCCTTTTTTTTCTCTAATCCCACGGGACCTCAAAACCAGCTCCCTTTTCCTGGGTATCCAAACCGCCCTGTGAGGCATCAGTACCATCTCGCAGTGCAACAAAAAAAAACCCATCTCGTGAGGCATCAGTACCATCCCACGGGACCTCAAAACCAGCTCCCTTTCCATGGGTAGCCAAACCGCCCTGCGAGGCATCAGTACCATCTCTCAGTGCAACAAAAAAACATCCCATAAGGCATCAGTACCATCCCACGGAACCTCAAAACCAGCTCCCTTTTCCTGGTTAGCCAAACCGCCCTGCGAGGCATCAGTACCATCTAGCAGTGCACCAAAAAAACATCCCGAGAGGCCTCAGTACCATCCCAGGGGACCTCAAAATCAGCTCCCTTTTCCTGGGTAGCCAAACCGCCCTGCGAGGTATCAGTACTATCTCGCAGTGCAACAAAAAAAAACCATCCCATGAGGCATCAGTACCATCCCACGGGACGTTAAACCCAGCTCCCTTTTTAGTGATTGCCAAACAACCCGGCGAGGCATCAGTACCATCTTGCAGTGCAACAAAAAAAACCATCACGTGAGTCATCAGTACCAACCCACGGGACCTTAAAACCAGCTCCCTTTTCCTGGGTAGCCAAACCGCCCTGCGAGGAATCAGTAACATCTCGCAGTTCCTTCTCATTATCATTGAGTCCAAATTTCACCCTCGTCAGCGCAGAAAAAAAATTCATCGGAAAAAGAAGACGTGTCTCCTTTCCCCACTATCTTTTCTATCTGCTCATATTACTTTGCAACCTTGTACGCATCACCTAAACAAAAACAAATTTCTGCACTATTCTCCAACAAATACCGTTTGTAGGACGGTCTGATCCCCTCCTTGAATAAATTAAGAGCAAATATTCCAAGGACTACACCATCATCCCTGGCTTCTAAGATCACCCTACATGACCTTCCTAATTTTTGCATCCTTCTATAGAATAGATATGCCCTTTCATCCTTAAATTGAGCCACGCCTACAAACTCTGCAACCATTTTGCCTACTATTTTGCCTGGGGCATATGCTACAAGTAATCCACATTTTAAAGTTGACAAATTTATAATCGAGGGGAGTCAAATATAGGAAATGGAAATATGCCATTTTCCCTCCACTGTTTTACAAAATCAAAAGCAACCTTTTTGTTATATCCAGTTTCCGCCGGATCGAGAATAGGAATAAAAACTGACATATTGATATCATAATTTGAAAAAGCAATTATTCTAAAAATTTAAATATTTGTTTTAAACACCGTTCTTTTTAATTACGGACGCTGGATTTTGGGCAATAAACTTCACTCTTAACGACAAGGGTCTAATAAAATTTACTGGGTTGTTTAGCCGTATTAAATCACTTACGAAAGATAGTCTGTCCCAATCCAATTGCAGTTGGTCTCAATTAAACCACTATCATCAAATGGAGTCACAATTGAGAATTGATTTTCGATTATCGAATTCAAAATGTTAAACATTGGTTGGAAACTGTCAAATGTAGATCACACGTCGACTGTATAAAATCAGGCAAAAAAAAAACACCAAACGTAGAATGGATAAGTGAAGGTAGAAATCAACCGGAGACTCTCAGTTGTTGAAATTTGAATTAGTAGGTAGAAGCTATTGCGAGGAAATCCATACTAGGCATTGTGTAACATCCTATTTCAAAATATTCATTTAAAAGAAAGTGTTTTTCAAGAAGGCACTTTGAATAGAAGAGAGTTCAATACCTCGTAACATTTCGATGTCTTATTTATCAGTCTTTTGCAGTATTCGCGGCTCAATATCACAAGCAATTTTGGTAGCGGGCGAAATAGCTCTTCAATATGTTGCCAGTATTTAGCGTAACATGTCGTAAGTACTTATAACGGTCACTCAAATGTCACTTGGAGGTTTTCCCCAAGTGATTTATGCTCCACTAGTCTTAACCGCTTGCCACCACTCTGTAAACCACTATTTCAGTTCTTTATTTGTGTGCCTTTTATAATTGGCAGATGTGATGGTTTACGTAAATTCCAAAGATAGACAATAAACGTTGGTACATGGTCTTTATTAAATAACATGAGAATAAACATAGAGAAAATAAGGTAACACAAGAACAACTAGCTACGACGAAGGCGAAAGATAGACTCCTTTAGAAATGAACCAAGACTATAACTTTCCTGGAACGGAAGTTCCAGGCCTGGGAACGACCCCTTTCCCACGACTAGCTTTAGTCCCAAGCGCCCCCCCCCTGGAGCGCTATCATTGACATATAAATGCCCAAATAACTAAGAAATGAGATACCCGGAAAAGCTTCTCGAATTGATGTTAAATACTTTACAGATTCCATCCCACGGGACCTCAAAACCAGCTCCCTTTTCCTGGCTAGCCAAACCGCCCTGCGAGGCATCAGTACCATCTCGCAGTACAACAAAAAAAAACATCACGAGAGGAATCAGAACCATCTAACGGGAAGTCAAAACTAGCTCCCTTTACACGGGTTGCCAAACCACCCTGCGAGGCACCAGTACTATTTTACCGGACAACAAAACCTACCCTTGAGGCATCAGTACCATTCCACGGGACCCTTCAATTTTCTTTGTATCCTTTAAACTAGACTTGTTACCCATACCCCTGAATTTGGTGAAGACAAGAAAAGTTGTGATTATGTTTAAATTTTGGTTTAAGGCAAAATGAAGGACCAAGTAAGGCTTATTAATCCTGAAAATACCAGCGACAAATAAATGAAATTGCATAAACTTATAAATAATGGAATAGATATGTCAACCTTTGCAGTTTGATTGGCATACCCTGGTGCAATGACGTCAAGGCATTATTACCAATAAAATCCTCGGGGTTATACTGCTACGGAACGCCTCGGTTTTGACCTATTTGGGTTTGCTATACTAAATTGTGTTTCGACAAATGGCAGTTCTACTGTTGATATCTCTACATAACTATTAGCGCAACGCATTAAAACCATCCCGTGAGGCATAAACCTCATCCCACTGGACCTCAAAACCAGCCCCCTTTCCATCTTTTTTTTCTCATCCCACGGGACCTCAAAACCAGCTCTCATTTCCTGGGTAGCCAAACCGCCCTGCGAGGCATCAGTACCATCTCGCAGTGCAACAAAAAAAAACATCCCGTGAGGACTTAACTATTAGCGCTACGCATTAAAACCATCCCGTGAGGCATCAACCTCATCCCACTGGACCTCAAAACCAGCCCCCTTTCCATCTTTTTTTTTTCTCATCCCACGGGACCTCAAAACCAGCTCCCTTTTCCTGGGTATCCAAACCGCCCTGCGAGGCATCAGTACCATCTCGCAGTGCAACAAAAAAAAACCATCCCGTGAGGCATCAGTACCATCCAACGGGACCTCAAAACCAGCTCCCTTTTCCTGGGTAGCCAAACCGCCCGGCGAGGAATCAGTACCATCTCGCAGTGCAAAAAAAAAAACCATCCCGTGAGGCATCAGTACCATCCCACGGGACCTCAAAACCAGCTCCCTTTTCCTGGGTACTCCAAACCGCCCTGCGAGGAATCAGTACCATCTCGCAGTGCCTTCTTATTATCACAAAGAAAAATGAAGTGTTAAAATATCCAGTTTCCGACTACTGTTGTTAGTGTGGTTCGTTTATACTATGTAAGTTTTTACTTGTGCAAGTATTGTGTAGTGCTTTTATTATGTAATTGTTTACTAGTTCATGATGTAGAATGTTAGTAGGCGAGAAGTGAATGATTTGGGAAGGGAATGTTTTGAATTCAATTAAAGTTTGGGGGTTTAATGAGAAGGGGATAAGCCAAATTTGGAAGCTAGTCTTGGGAAAGGGATCGTTCCCAGGCCTGGAACTTCCGTTCCAGGAAAGTTATATTCTTGGTTCATTTCTAACGGGAGTTTCTTCCGAAGTTTATACATAATCCCAACTTTCCTTGTCCTCATCAAATTCAGGGGGAATGGGGAACAAGTCTATTTTAAAGTAGACAAAGAAAAATGAAGTGTTAAAATATCCAGTTTCCGACTACTGTTGTTAGTGTGGTTCGTTTATACAATGTAAGTTTTTACTTATGCAAGTATTGTGTAGTGTTTGTATTATGTAATTGTTTACTAGTTCATGCTGTAGAATGTTAGTAGGCGAGAAGTGAATGATTTGGGAAGGGAATGTTTTGAATTCAATTAAAGATTGGGGGTTTAATGAGAAGGGGATAAGCCAAATTTGGGAAATTTAACTTGAAACAGGGGGGGGGGGAGAATCTGTAAAGTATTTAACATCAATTCGAGAAACTTTTCCGGGTATCTCATTTCTTAGTTATTTGGGCATTTATGTGTCAACGATAGCGGTCCAAGGGGGGCTCTTGGGACTAAAACTAGTCGTGGGAAAGGGATCGTTTCCAGGCCTGGAACTTCCGTTCCAGGAAAGTTATATTCTTGGTTCATTTCTAAAGGGAGTCCATCTTTCGCCTTCGTCGTAGCTAGTTGTTCTTGTGCCACCTTATTTTCTCTATGTGTATTCTCACGTTATTTAATAAAGATCATTTACCAACGTTTATCGTCTATCTTTGGAATTTACGTAAACCATTACATCTGCCAATATAAAAGGGCTTACAAATAAAGAACTAAATAGAGGTTTACACTGATTCCAAATATATAAAATTAAATAAAAAAAACAAGTTTTTTTTTTACTGAAAGTAAGGAACCACGTTAAAACTTAAAACGAACAGAAATTATTCCGTATATGAAAGGGACTGTCCCCTCCTCAACGCCTCGCTCTTTACGCTAAAGTTTTTCATTGTTTAAAAAAAAATAGAGTTGTGAGGAAGTCAAACTTTAGCGTAAAGAGCGAGGCGTTGAGGTGGGGACAGCCCCTTTCATATACGGAATAATTTCTGTTCGTTTTAATTTTTAACGTCGTTCCTTACTTTCAGTTAAAAAAACTTGTTTTTTTATTATTTAATTTTTGAATGTTTTTGAATTAATGCAGGTTTTGATTTTGGCTAACCGTACATGAATAATTAAAAAAAATATTGAATATTAATTTTACCTTTATTTGGTTAAATGGCTATCTCGAAACCCGTTTAATTTTATTTACGAACGTTTTTATTAGTAATAAATATACGTAACTTCCGAATTAACTTACGTAACGAACCTCTATATTCTTATATTTCTAATGCGTATATTAGAGGGTTTGCCCCCTAGTCAATACCTTGCTCTTTAAGCTAAAGTTCGAATTTTGTTCCAATTCTTTAAAAATGACCCCTTAATCACAAATGCCGTTAATTAGAATAAATAGCTCTTACGAAAGTACTAAATAATCTTTGGCTTAAAGAGCGAGGTATTGACTAGGGGATGAACCCAATCATAAACGTACTGTTTTCTGTCGTTTTAAGTTTTGATGTTGCTCCTTACTTTCAGTTAAAAAACTTGTTTTTTATATATAATTTCTGATCTTTAGTTAAATAATGCTGGAAAATCCGGCGCCCCCTTCATAGCAATGTCCCTTCTCCCATGAAAACTACCTTCATGGTAAGATCGTCCAATATAACCCCCGACCCACTCCCCCCCCCCCACTACCAGAAAAAGTCCCCTCTGAAAACATCTGTATACTTCCCAATAACCAATACTATATGTTAACATTGGGTAAAGTTCAAAACTTTCAGCCCTCCCCCGGGGACTTTGGAGGACTAAGTCATCCAAAAACACATGGTTATCAAATTTCCGACGATGCTGAACAAAATGACCATCTCAAAATTTTGATGAGATGACTTCGGGGAAAATGTAAGCGTAGGAGGGGACTTAGTTTCCCTCTATTTTTTTGGTCGATTAAAATGGGCAGTAGGACTTTTAATTTCCGTTCGAATTAGCCCTCCCATGAAATTATAGGGCCACTGGATCGATATCATCATCCTTGGGGAAAAAAAAAAAAAAACAAATAAACACGCATCCGTGATATTTATTATGGCAAGAAATGAAAAACTACACATTTTTGTTGATAGGAGATTGAAATCTCCGCGGTAGGGTTCTCAGATGCGCTGAATATTATGGTGCGATTTTAATTAAGATTCTATAACTTTTACGTGGTCTTTCCCCCTTTTTTTCGAAAATCAGCCACATTTTCTCAGGCACGTAACTTTTGATACGTTGAACTAAACTTGATGAAACTTATATATTTGAAATCAGAATTAAAATCTGATTCTTTTGATGTATCTATTGGTATCAAAATTCCGTTTTCTACAGTTTCGGTTACCATTGAGCCGGGTCGCTCCTTACTTACAGTTCGTTACCACGAACTGTTTGATTAATTAAGCTTAGTGTTACCCATAAAAAGTTACGGGCCAGGGAAATTTTCAAGGTCATATCGGCTAAAATGTGGAATTCGTAATTTTTTTCAGAAGAAAGATCACTGATGCTTGTTTTTTTTTTCAGTGATGATCGTATCGAACCCATTGTCCTAGAACATCGGAAGAGGGCTCATTTGAACGGCAATTAAATGTTCTAATACCTTTTTAAGTCACCAAAAAGATTGGATGGCAACTAGCCCCCCCCACCACTGCGCCTTCGCCCCCCCCCCCCCCCAAAGTCGTCTGATCAAAGTTTTCAGATAGCTAATTTGTTTAGCATTGTTGAAAAGTCCCAAAACTATACCTTTGGAGATAACATTACCCCCCAGTACCTGGGGATAGGTCGTTAAGTTATAAAATTTACCCATTGTTGAGCATACAGACATTTTTCGGGATGGGGATTTTGTGCTTGGGGTGGGTTTCTACTGGAGGGAAATTTTCGGCTGTGAACTTTCCAGGGGAAAGTTTACACTGGGAAGATTTGTTAGAACTGCTATACGAAATTCTTTTTATTTTTCTTACTTTCTCTTTGCCTACTCAATTTTGAATATGGAGATGTTCCGGGGAAATTTTAAGCGTATTTCGATTTCTGGGAAATAATTTGCACGGAAAAATGATTAGAACTTAAAAATTTTTCAAATGAAATTATGCTAAGGAGAATTTTTCAAGCTGAATCTTCTGCAAGAAATTTTACGGGGGGGGGGGTGGATTTTCAGCAAGGATGGAAAAGCCCGGAAAGTTTTACGGGAGGTAGGGAATATTTTGTGTGGAAAGAACTTTCCAAGGAGGAGTTTCTCGTGCGGGGAGGGAATTTTCCATGAAGGTTGAGCTAGATTTACCGGCATTATTTGAAAAACGATCAGAAATTACTTGAGAAAACAAGTTTTTTCAACTGAAAGCAAGGAGCAACATTAAAACCCAGGACGAACAGAAATAGTTCCGTATATGAATGGGTTGCCACCCTCTTCAATGCCTTGCTCTTTACGCTAAAGTGTGTCTGTTTTTCCAATTTTTTAAGAGCGACTCCAGAAACACAAGGGCCGTTTAGTTAGAATAGGAAGCTTTTTTAAAAGTGCTAAACCATGAAAAGCATGGTATTGAGGAGGGAGCAACCCCTTCATACACGGAATAATTCATATATGGAGGTGTCCAGGTATGCGAAGATTGGCACCAATAAATTTGAAAGTTTGCGATTTATGTATTGTCATCGCCAGCGCCGGCCGAAGTGGAAATTGATGTCGCTGTACATACTAAAAACGATACGACCACTCCTGGGGGAAAATGATATCATTTCTAGTCTTAAAATGTAGCCTATATAAATGTGACGTCTGTCACATAATTCATTTCTAAAATTAAGGCTCTAAACAAATTTTCCCAACCTCGTGGGAAAATTTAGGGTTTTTAGGAAAATTTAGGCCTATCTATTAGGTTGTTTCGGCCAGAAAATCACATGATGTGATTTTTTTAATACGGAGCCGTTTGAAAAAAATCATGCTTACATAATACATATATATTATACATATACCACCATAAATTTTGCCATAATCAAAAACACCTCTGTATGCAAAAAGTACCGTCTTGTCGTCTAGAGTATTTGAGCAAGTTAAGAGTAAAAATATTATAATTACGCTGTGAAGTGAGCTCTTGCACAAGATTTTTGTTACGGATAAATGGTTAAATTGGAGGGGGTTGATAAAATTTGAAAGAAATCAAAAATATCTCGAGTGGATGGAGACAAGCCAGAATCCCCCCCCCCCCTCACCGCGTCCCCAACTCAAGACGGAATATTTTTTGGGAAACCAGCTGGGGACAAATGAAGGGGATGATCCCTTGAATGGGGTGGGAAGAATTCACAAGTAACCAATTTGAAGGAAGTGAAAATGTCATGAGAGGCAGTAAATAATGAATCAGAATGGGATGGAGGAGCAACCTGCACAGTTGTGTCTTGCGTAGCTTAGTACTGGTATTAATTTCTAGTACTGTCAGGATTTGATTTAAAAACTAGATAGTTTCTTATTTTACGTTTCTGGTCACATAAGGAGATAAGAGATGGTTCTCCTCATTTGAATTTTCAGATGTTTGTTTTGTAGTTAATCGAATCGGGACATATTTTTATTTTTGCAGATGTAGCCTATAATGGGTGGGTTGAGACCCAAGAATTTCAAAATCATACAGTGGCAAAGTAGGAAAACTATTTTATTGTCTTAGACTCTTGAGATATGAGTGCCGACGAGATGGTGAGATCACTGGTTAATCCGCTATGTAAGCCGGTTCTTGCTTCTGGGTCATCTGGTAATTTTCCAATGTGAATCACGAGCCCTGTGTTTAGCCGAACCACGCTGTCTGTAATTGCTGAAGTGAAAGAATATTGATAAACCACTTACCTTCATTTATTAGTTTATTTAAAAAGAGTAAAAAAAACCATTCAAATGAAAAAGCAAACTATTCTACCCAGCGTGAATATTATATCTTATGCATTTTGTCTTCTTTCAGGAAAAAAAACATTAGAATCTTCAATAGAGGCGTTAGAGAGGGGGGGGGGCTAAATTAACACTACTAGCCTTCAAGAAGTTTGTTTTCCCTTAGTCATGTGTCAAGAGGTGTATTCCCCTCATTGGAAGTAATAATTTCCCAGAATCAATGGCATGCAAAATGTTTCGCTACCTTTATCTCGGAGATTGCTGAAACGAATTTTTGAGTGCTTGATTCCAGGAAGACGTCAGGAAATCGACACGTCAGGACCACTACCGTCAGGACATCGACAAAATCCGTCATAACATGGAAAAAAAATCCGTCAGAACATTGACACGCCAGGACATTGACAGTCATACCATTGACACGTCATGACATAGAAATCCACAATCGTTACGCGTCAGAACGTTGACAGGCGTAACACTAACACGTCAGTTCATCGGCAGTCACAGTCGCTACCCGTCAGAACGTCGACAGTCATAACATCGACATTCACAATCGCTACCCGTCAGAACGTCGACAGTCATAACATCGACACGTCATAACATCAATTTTTTTTCATAACGAAAATCCGTCAAAACCACTAACCGTCAGAACATCGACGGTCATAACATCGACACGTCATAACATCTAAAAATTTTTCATAACATCTAAAATTTTAAAACTTTAGTTTTTTAAGGTTTAGGGGGGGGGGAAAGGTACCTAGGTTAGGTTACGTATTTAATATATGCCATGCTATGCTAATATATTCTATGCATAACATCTAACATTTTGTAGATTTTATGACGTGTCGATGTTATGACTGACGACGTTCTCACGGGTAGTGATTGTGACTGTCGATGAACTGACTTGTCGATGTTATGACTGTCGACGTTCTGACGGGTAGCGATTGTGATTGTCGATGAACTGAGGTGTCGATGTTATGACTGTCGACGTTCTGACGGCTAGCGATTGTGACTGTTGATGTCCTGACGTGTCGATTTTAAGACTGCCGATGTTCTGACGGATTTTCCTTGTCGACGAAGTGACGTTTAGTGCTTGTGACGGTTAGATGAAATGGTAGCACCCCCTTGATTCCAACATGAATCTATTATTATTCATCTTCACAGTCATGTTTATTGATACATTTCAGATTTAAATGCCTTTGATATCAATAATCTCAGGATTCTAACTGGAGGATTAGCCCAAAGATTCTCCCCCTCTCTCTATCTATCTCTGTATGTCTTGATGCAAAAGGATCCGTAAGGCAAGAAAGGCTTGACGCATCCGCGTGAAAGCTCTCCAATACCTAATGGTTAAGTTCAAGTTTTGACATCTATTTACAACATCTAGCCAAAATTGACTATTATAACAAAAAAAAATACTACACTTGTTCAGTCAGTTACATTATTAGGGCGAGGGGACGCCAACTTTTATAAATGACGGACACCAGGTGGCAAGTGCCAAGCGTGGTGAAAGTGTGCAAAGCATGGGAGAACCGTACCAAGCGTTGCGGTATTGCGCCACGGTACTGCGCCACTTGTGGTAGAATTATGCCGAGCGTGGTAGAACTGTGCGACATACATGGTGTTTTCGCGCGTGGTAGCAATTTCAGATTATTTATAGCAGTCTTGTCCGTCCCTATCTAGAAATAAAAAAACGCACCAATGCTCTGAAAATTTAAGATATTGGAATTAAACATTAAGATCTATATTGGTGCCTATTATTTTTTCACTGTGACAAAATTTGAAATGGGGCGAAAACGATGTGAACTGTACCATGAAAATCAGCAAACCTAGTAGCCCCAGGTTAGAATTCCATGTCTCTATCAACCAAAATACAGAACTTGGAAATTTTCCGAAAAAGATTGTCAGGGGCGCATGTTTTACTTGTTTATTTCAGGGGTCATCGTGTCCATATGGGGTGGGAGAATACATGACTAAACATAACCAAAACATAATTTTTATTTGAACTGATTTTGTAAAATTAAACGTTTTTCAGGTGATATTTTTGTTTGTTAGTATTTTTATCATTTGATATTTTGAAAGTGACTGTAATTTAGGAGTAACGTCAGAATGTGTGTTTAAATTCTTTAAATAGTGCAAAAATTTGTCGTTGATAATCATTCTCCCTAAACGGACTTCAATATTCAATCGTTCCTTTGTTCTAACGCATTTCTTTAAAGTATCCTCACCAGCTTCTATGTTGTCATCAATCCTTATTTTCTGTGCTTTTTTTTTTTTTTTATCCTTTGACTCGGTATCGACTGCTGTAGATCTTTTATTTATTTTTGCCAATTCTTAGTTATTTCTCTTTTAAAAGTAATTTCTCAAAATACAGAACTTCGAATCTTTTCTGAAAAGGATTGTCAGGGGTGCATGTGTTATTTGTTTATTTCAGGGGTCATCGTGTCCATATGGGGCCGGAGAATACATGACTAAACATAACCAAAACTTAATTTTTGCTTGAACTGATTTTGTAAAATTAAACGTTTTTCAGGTGATATTTTTGTTTGTTAGTATTTTTATCATTTGATATTTTGACAGTGACTGTATTTAGGAGTAACGTCAGAATGTGTGTTTAAATTCTTTAAATAGTGCAAAAATTTGTCGTTGATAATCATTCTCCCTAAACAGACTTCAATATTCAATCGTTCCTTCGTTCTACCGCATTTCTTTAAATTTTCTTCGCCCGCTTCTATACTGTCATCAATCCTTATTTTCTGTGCTTTTTTAATCCTTTGGATGGTATCGACTGCTGTAAATCTTTTATTTATTATTGCTAATTCTGATTAATTTCTCTTTTAGAGCTCAGTTCATAGCAAACTGTTTGGTCAAAAAAATTCTTTGGCAGAAAATGGCACTCATATTATAATGCGATCTCTCTTGTGACTTCAGGCACTAGAGCTTTAAATTATGTTCAAATGAACTCTCTTCTGATTTTATACATTAGTCTATTTACAATCACCCCGGGCCAAAAATGTAAAAAAAAAAAAAAAAAAATAGAAGAAGACGAGCCACCAATGCAAAAATGGAATTTACCGCTCAAAATTCTCCAAGCTATGATATTAAAGTATAGTTAAGAGTTTGAGACCATCACAAATCGTTTGGCTATATCTGAATTTGTTTCTCTGGCATTTAGGCTCTATTTAGGTCAAGATTAAAGTTTTGCGGCAGGAAATGGGACTTCGCTGTGGTAAAATATATTTTGTTTTTCGCAGAAAATGTATTTGTCTAATTTCATATCTATTAAGATGAGCCCCTTTTCTAATAGTTTACTATCACTTGTTTGATGCGATTAGCCCTGAGCTATAAAACAATAACAAGGAGCCACATCAGGAAAGATGTGATTGTCCTTGTTGTTTATGGTTAGAAATTTTAAACCTCCAGTGATGGGTTTTCGACAGCGTCGATTTCAATTGCATATTTTTTTTTGTTTTGGTGCAATTTATGAGACTATTTTTTGAAGTTCTCCAAACTTTGTATTGACTCTGAAATGTATTGAACTTAAATTGATCTGAAGTAACCAATAGGAATGTTGAGTTGAATAAATTTTGTGCTTTTTCGGTTTGAAACTTTTTGTACTTTAATGACAGTAAAAAAACGTTTCGGCTAATTCTGTATGTGCTATGTTGGAAACCAAGATGTGGCATGTGACCCTATTGTCATTATTTTGTCTCTGGTATAATCATATTAAATCCCATTTTGGTTCCATATTTTGGTTGATGCAAAAGTACTACAGAAAAAAAAAATTGCATAGAAAGTCAGAGTTTGTATCTTGGAAATCAAGTGCAAGGAACTGCCCAAAAAATCCCTTTGTGGTCAGAAATACGTTTTGTGTGCACATCGATGACACGACACATATACCTGCTTCTTGATGGAATTAATACAAAAACATGTAAATTTCGATTTAAACCAGTCAATCGCATTCACTGCATTTTGGGCTTATCAGTTTCTTTGACGCAGCCCTTCTTACAAATTTTGCTAACTTGGGGAATCAAAGATACGGCAATGTAGTTCAGAAGGATTTGTCTCCTATGCAATATTCATCTATCTAATTTTCTGGATACTTCAAAGGAAAGGTATGGTTGCCGAAACTTTGGAGGGCAGTTTTTTTGTTGAAATTTTGAAATCCTGGTGTCTTAGCTATCTAAGCGACGAAGTGATTGTAAGGCAGCCAGCCATCTCCCGTGCCCTTTTTGACCCCGGACAAGCCCGTAATCCCCCAAAGCATCGGCTCGAAATGTTGACTTTGACATCTAACTTATAACAGGTCAAATAAAAAATGACTTCAGATTGAACATGAACCACCAAAGCTCATGACAAAGGTCCCTAAGTTATGTGAATTCCCCGGTTTCACATATAAATCAGACTTGGAATGGTTGGGACGTTTCTCTTGACAGTCCGATTAGCTAAAAACTTTCAAGAATCATTCCTTTGGGCAAGAAAAACTCAAATTGCTGTCGGGCGGGAGAGGAAGGATTAATGGCTCGAAAATTGGCCAAAATACATTTCGTCTCTGATTTGTTTGAAACCTGTGCCTGCAATTCCTTTGGCGAAGGATGCCCTTAGGTGCAAAACCATTTTCGGCAGCCCCCCTCCCTCCCGCCTAAATAGCTTAACAGTTTTTTGTTTTTATTTTTCAATCAACTTCCAACCTATAACTGCAAGTCCTTTGACCGACAGGATTCTGATGCACAAAGTAAAACTTAAAAAAAAAATGGTTCGCCGGAAAATTGAGCCCGAATTAGGACCAAAGAGTTTTTTTTTCTTAGCGACTTTTAGCTCAAACCATTAGATCTTTGGGTCAAGGACGCTCAATTTAGAGAAAAATGTAAGTTCACTGAAAAATGGACTCAGCACTTCATTAGGCAGTTCTATTTTCCAATATTTTCATCAGCCTAGACTGGAGGACTAAAAGTTTTTGACACCCAAAAAGGGCCTGAAATTTGTTTATCTTCTGTTGGCTTGAAAATAAACCTCTGAATGACTGGGTCAAAAGGACCCCGATGCAAAAAAAAAAGAATTTTTATATTAAATTTAGTTGTGTCAATTTGTGACCCCAGAAAAGGACTAACATTTGTCTTTGTCTCTAATCCGATTATAACCTATAAAGTGTGTAGACTGTACCAAAAGGATTTCAATGAAGACAAAAAATTTCAAACGGGATTTGTTTGTATCAGGAAGAAAATCTAAAAACAAATTCTTCTCATCGGTTTGAAACTTACTGGGCTAAGAAGACCTCACTGAAAGGAACAAAAAACCTCAAAACTATTTTTGATTTTTCAATATATGATACCAGATAATTGGTTAAACAATATTTATTCTCTGACTGGATTAAAGGAACTTCAATAATAAAGACAAAATATTTTGAACAGACCCTCGGTTGTACCAGTTCTCACATAAGACAATCTACTTTTTTTTTTATTCTCTCATTGGCTTGAAAATTAATGGGCATACGGTCAGGCGCCAAGAGAACGTCAATGCAGGCACAAAAAAAAACTGAAGAATTTCTGCTGCACCAACTGGCGACGTCGAAGAATAGGCACGTTTTTTTCCCTTTGATCTTCTTAAACCTTACATGGGATGTACACTGAGCTTAGGGAATCTCAATGAAGACAATCAATTTTAAAACAAAATTTGGTTGTATCTTTTCATAATGCCCAAAATGAGCCCAAAAGCTGATCGTCCCCAAGTAGCTTCAAACTTACGAGTGGCGTAGACTTGGCCATGCTGAAAAAATGATTGTATGGATCTGTGACGCCCAACAATAATGACACTGATGTCATTAAATATTCCAGACGGAATATTCAAATTTAGACTGAAATTTAATTTGCAATTCATCATTTTAGCTCTTCAGCAGAAAACTGCTGCTACTACTATTACTTCTAAAAGCTCACTGCAATGGCAAGTCGCCTAGGGCCAACGCAGCTACGTACGCTCATTCTCTATCCCAATCTATTCAAAGCCTCCCTCTTTACACCCTCGAAAGAAGTTCTAATTTCCATTAAATCCTTCTTTATTACCTCCTTCCATGCCATTCAGGGACAACCTGTTTTTCGTTTGGTCTTAGATGGGGGCAGGGGCGGGTCCAGGGGGTCGCGAGGCCCCCCTAACGCAGTCTAAAGTAGTGTAATTTACTTAATTAACTCAAGATTACGTTAATTAAACTTGCTCCTAACGCAAGTTTATCGGATCAGCCTATTTTGCGTCCCCCCCCCAGAGGCGCCATTTCAGCCAAACCTTAGGGTGGGCAAGCAATCGACATGGGCCCCGAAGCAGGCTTGTATAAAAAAAAACTGCCTCTAGCTTTATCCGAAAAAAAACTGCCTTCCGTGGGAGTTACCGTAAAAATTAAGGAAATTGTCTCAATTGCTTTGCCTTTCCTTCTTTCGCTCTTATACCATAGGTTCGGAAAAGTCCAGATACTGAAGAAAGCGGAAACGGTATTTGCGATGTTAAAAAAAACAGCCGTTTGGGAATCTTCTACTTTTCCGAACCTATAACTTGACGAAAGCCGAACCTCTGTAGAAACTCAAGCTTTGACTAAAGTATATTCTGTAGCCGAATTCTTCAGCTCAATGCTTACAGTAAATACTTTAGTCCAAGTCGGAGTCACGCTCCGGCTATGACGATGCAAGACTTTGCTCGATCAAGTATATTTACCAATTCAAAAAATACAATAAAATTTTGAAACAGATCAGTGAACACTCAAGGCAACAAGGGGAACCGTCGTGGTTTCATCTTCGCAAAGTCGTTAACAAGCTGGTCGAAATCCAAGTTTTTAACTAAATCCTTCTCTGCAAAGATCAAAAGCTGGTGACTAAGACGATCGTCTCCTGTGGTCGAGCGCAGATAGTTCTTCACTATTTCCAGCCCAGAAAACAAGCGTTCATTGCTGGCTGTCGTGACAGGAAGTGGGGCAGCAATATGAAGAACTTTGATAATTTCTGAATAGGCCACTGGAAGTGTCTCGATATTATCGATGACGTCCATGAAGTTCTTTGGCTTTGCCTCCTCCTCGAGCAAAAACCACTTGGCAATACCAGCTTGAGCCTTAAGAAGAATCTAGTCAATGTCCATTTCAGAATAAAGTTCAGAGAATTGCTTGAGGAGCCCTGCATCCATGAACTTGATAGAGCTGGGGTCCAGAGCTTTGAGTGGACTGAGCACTGGAAGGTTATATGTAAACCGTCTGTCGAATTCCGCAATCAGACGATCTACAGTCTCCAGGTATTCTCTTTTCAGTTCTTCCGCTAGAGTTGGAGCTCTATTGTCGGATTCAACAAAGTTTTTTCCTAACCTCGAAGTGGTCATGAATTCTTTCAGGTGTTTCATAATTGTTTGGGTTCTTCTAGGTCGTCCCTTCTGACGCGCAAAGGAGGATCCGGTCGCGGGTCCATGTACGTCAGGTACTTCAATTTCAAGACCTTCAGCAAACTCTTTTGCCTTCTCCAAAAGCGATGCAAATGAAGTGTCAGAGCGCAGTTCAGCTATTTCCTTCCTTGTTGCTTGAATCAAGGTGTGGAACCTAGATATTACCAGATCAACTGCCTGAAGCTGCTCAGAAAGGGAGTTTGTCGTCCTCAGAATTGCTTCCATATAGAGCAACTGGAATATAACTGTGAAAGATTCCATTTTTCTCTGGAGCCCAGCTGCTTCTGCTCGAGCTTTACTATCAGCTCCCTCGCTGACTGCAGACAGTACAGCCAGAACACATTCATATCGCAGTCTTATCTTCAATATTGATCGATACCAGTATAACCATCTTGTCGCAGTACTCCTTTCTAATTCCAGGATTGGCAGTTAAGTAGCCTTTTGGGACTCGAAAAAAAGCTGATGTCTGGTATTGCTGTTGGAAATGAACGTGTACAGATTTTGGAATAACGAAAAAAATGAGCCAACAGTCCAACACCTTCAACGCAGTTTGCAATGACCAAATTTAGTCTATGCGCATGGCAATGAATGTATATTGCTTGTGGCGCTTTCGCTCTCAGTCGCGCTTGAACACCAGAGAAGGGCCCGCTCATCCCGACGAAGATTCCGCTCCCGACAAAGATTCCGCTCCCACAAAGATGCCGCTTCTAAAAACAATTGCACCCTTCCATTCTATAAGACATTATAGGGTTACAGTTCAACGGAATCAAAACCAAAATACTTGGCCGGCACGAAAACTTAAGCCTCCAAAAATAAGTAGAAAGTAAGTAGATAAGTAGATTTAATATTTGGAAGTAGAATAGTCCAAAAATAAGTATTCTACTACCAAAATAAGTAAAAGTGGAAACACTGCTCATGATAGCACATAAAAAAGATGTTGAATCAATAAAATCAGAAACTGATCTGTCACTTCAACCCTTGCACGACCCAGTTGCACTATTAATCTCACTATTATCTAAGTTAATCTACATATAAATGTAGCAGTTTCAAAATTTTGACTAATTGCTCATTGTAATTTTGTTCCTGTATATTTTGTAAAAGAAAAAAAAGGCCTTTTTGAGAGGAAGCTTGGGCCCCCCAGAAAAACTAGGGTGGGCAATGGCCCACCCCTGTCCCCCCAAATGGCGCCCCTGGTCCCCCCCCCCTAAAAAAATCCTAGATCCGCCCCTGGATGGTGGGCCGAAAAGGACGATCTGTAGACGACTAACTTAATTAAGCTGAAAAGCGTAACAAAATTTTCAAATACCCTTGTATTATAGAATTGCACATAATGAAACTATACCAGTTAAAATAACAATAATTCAAGAACGATTCCTTAAATAGTTTCTTAAAAAGCAGTAATGAGCTAAAACGAAAAACTAAAACGAGCAAAAACAAAGTCTCGTAGTGTGTGGAACTTAAAAAAATTAACAGAAATTACCAGGAATGAATAAATGAAACGCAAAATGAACGGAAATAGAATTATTAACCAAGTCGTCCTTAAAATAATAGATAATATAATGAACAAAAAAAAATTCAGGAACTAAAATGAATAAGCAACCCAAAAAAAATAAAATAAAATTATACGGATAATAGTTTGGTCACCGTTCCTTCAAATCGCCCAGGGGCTATTGCGTCATTTTGTCTTTAATGAAAACGATGAGTTAATCAAAATGTTTTTTTTAGTTTTTAAAAATATTGATTACATTAGTAAAAATCACTATTTTCAATGTTGGTGATCAGTTTATGGTCACCAACACGGTTTGCTCTGCACATGCATAATGCTCGTGCACAGTTCTGTGTGGATCTAACACGAAAACCTGTCAACTCTATTTGGATCAACTGAAAGCATTTATTGTATATTATGGTTGAGCTAAAATGTCCATAAGATGATTGAGTCTGTTGGCCCATAATGGTTATATGGATGAATAAATAGCCTACTGATTAATCCACTTTCCGGAAGGTAGTGGTAATAGAGAACCTAGATGCCTCATCACCTATCAATGCCTGTTCTATTTGTAGTTTATGTACATGATCTTTTGATTACATAAACTAAATGTGGTAAACCTGTAAGTTACAGTAGATTTTATCATCCTAAGCCTTCTCATGCCGATAATGGCAATAATAGTTTGCCTCTTTTGGATATTCTTGTTTCTTTCCCTGAATGTAGCACCCTTAGAACTTATGGGAAAAATTAACCAGAACTTCAGTGAAATCTAGTAAATTCGTTGGAAATATTCCTTTTGTGGTTTGATGCTAACTATCTTACCGTAAATTTTTGTAAGCAAAGTTTTTTTTTCTTATGCGTATAGGTTTTACCTCTGTTATCTGAAATCTATCTGTCAAACGGTACAATTAGTAGATCTCAAGATCGGTATATTCGATTCCTGGGTATTCCCATTGATGAAATCCTGTCTTTCAAACGTCATATTCATTTGATTCAAACGAAGATATGCGGGAGTCTCGGTATTTAAGAAAACTTCATTCCTGGACCAATTTTGAAAGTCCTTTGTCACTTCCTGATCCAGTCTTATATTCCTTACGGTCCAATGATATGAGTTATAACTTTTCCTTCTCTTTTAAAAACCCCTTCTAAGGTTTATGGTAAAGCTAGAAACCTCGTTCAGGAAATTAATTTTTTAATTATTAACCCATTAAGGTATTTAATCTGGAATCACTATATATTCTTTCAAGCATGTTTTACTTTTCTCTACACCATGGTATAACCTTTTCGCATTCCTCCGTCTTTTATCTCTGATCAAATTAATTATCTTCTTCTTAACATAAGTCACATTAAATTCCTTTACTATATCTGTAAGGTCAGACTTTAATCCTGGAGGCTAACGGTGAATCAGATTGTATGGAACATTTTTTTTTTTTTTTTTATTAAAAAAATTTAACTTCTCTTTAAACTTGGATTGGTTAGAAAATATCTGTTTTTGTTTCTATTTATCTGTTTATTAGCATATTTTCTTGTGCTGAGTCGTCTGATATTCCTCTCTTATTTTATCTTTCTGAGTTAGTGCTTAAATGAGTCATGTCTCATCCCCCTCTTTTAAAGGCCAAGAAGCCTTTGTGTTGATTAATGCTATGTATTTATTGTATGTTTATTTATTATGAAAAAACCTTGTGGCACTTTTCCTAACACAGTGAAGGCTGTTCTGCAAGCTATAGTGTTTAGTAAAAGTGTGGACAAAGCTTACTATTTTGGCGGGGTATATTTGCACAAAGAAGAATTTTATCTTTCGCAAAATTGGTTCAAAGTGCCTTTTTATCTACCTCAAACTCTGGAAGATTGCGAATAAGAATAATTTTTTTCAACCCCTCCCATTACACGAATCCTCTTGAATTCTTTCTAAGGATCTTATTCAGACATTTGTGCTAAGAGGTGGGGTGTTAGAATCGTTCCTCTAACTCTCTTGGGTCTTTGGGTTTTTGAAACACTTTTGTATAATTCCCCTGTGCTTGTTCTTTTTTTTTATTGTTCTGCGCTATGTATCTGTACTTGGTGCATTTTGGCACACCGATGTGTAGGACTCTTCAGTCCTGGCCAATAGCTCTAACGTGAGTTCCGTGGGATCAAGATTTTTCTTCGGAAACATCTTCGTCACTTTGGAAAGGTTTTCATAGCTGATGTTCATTTTGCCCAGTAGACTTAGGTATGCCGACCCCAGAAAAGAGGATTTATCATTAATTGTATCGTCCAAGCCGTTCACTAGGGCTCTGAGGACACCACAGAGCTCTTTAGCATAAAAAATTTCCTGTCATCCAGTGGGTTGACTCAAACATTTGAAATTGCCTCTGAATAACGGGCAGGAGGATGCCTAGGATGTTGTTTAAGTTGGAACTTCTCTTTGGGTAGCGAACCAACTTTTTTCCATTGCTGCTTTTGACGCCTTGATTTCCCTCTTAATCTAATCAGTCTCGGACGAAAGCATATACAGTGTCGCGTGTCGCCCTGAGTTTTGCGTTTGCAATTCCTAGATCAAGTTGCTCAGTCTGAAGCTTTTCTGCAAGAACCTTCGTCTTAAATAGGACTTGGCATATGAACATAATCAACATAATAAAGTCGATCTTGTCATTGACAGAATTTTTAAGCTTTAGTGTTGAAACAGCCCTTTCAGCTGCTCATTTGTAAGCAATAACTCGTGTCATTCGATCCATAAACAAGACATGAAGTTCCTGTAAGATTTCAAATATATTTTCGAACTATGGAGGTGTTGATGCAGTTTTGTTCCAAATTGAAATTCTCTCTATGAGCCATGGATTGAATTTAGCGTACTTGTCTTCCCAGTTCGGCTAATATTTGTTCCTGGACACCCTGTCGAATACCAGACATTGGTATTGCATTGCTTGCATAATCATAGCTTTGAGACATAAGCACCTCTCTGCTTGCGCCTTCCTTTTTTAAGCCTTCTAGAATTTTTTTCAACAGTAATGCACAGTCAATTTGATTTTTTTGGTTGCTTATGTGGCAATCGGGTTGCAAACAACCTCCTCGGCAGCTGAAATCCGTTTAGGCTGTGTTTTTTTCTGAAAAATGCATTGATTTGTTTACGATAGTCTTTGCCAAATATTTTAATGTACCCCAACACTTTATTTTTACTCGTTTCGCTCTTAAATTCCATATATGTAATTATCTTCATTAATCTATTCCTTGGCACTTGAGATCGATCATCCAACTCTCGTAATTTACGAAGTTTAAAACTGACTTGTTGGTCCCTTGAATGGGCGTCACTCTCTTTACCACCCACAAATCATAATCTACTAACCACCTAACCTGTTATAAAACGTGACGGCGATTTTGCCGCCTTGCATGTACCTGGTGCTAGTTGCTACCGAATGAGGTTTTCGCCCCTACTTACCAGTCAGTAAAGCCACTGCATTTGTCGACTGAGATCAGTATTTTAATGTTCTTCATTTAATCGATTGAAAATTGTGGCGCCATCTCTAAAATCAGGGTATGTATTGGTAAAATCGCTGCATTTACTGACCAATATTAATATTGTGGTAGATGTGATGATGTCATATCATTATTTTCATGTTCTATATCTAATCGAATGGAATATTGTGGTGCCGTCCGTAAAATCACTGAAAGAGTCGGTGCAACAGCTACATCTCCCGACCGAGATCGGGATTACGGTACACGTCATGTCAGTATTTTTGTGTTCTTTATTGAACCAAATGAAAAATATTGGCACCGTCCGTAAAATCTGTAATGTGCACGGGTCGGTAAAAGCATTTCATTCACCACCGAGGTCGATATTTCGGTAGGTAACATGTCAGTATTTGTGTGGTCTTTATATAATCGAATAAAAAATGTTGGTGGCGTCAGAAAAATCGTGGCGCCAAATTTCAGTGTTGTAAGTATATGAAGATTTCTCTGCTTCGATGCGTTTTTTTTTGTAAAGAAATCCGTTAATTCCTCAGTTGTGCCTTCTCGATGAGCCAAATTACAAATACAAGAGTCACCATGTACATCTTGAGGATAAAAACATTTTAAATGTCCTGTTAAAATTTTCCCATCTCCCAGCGCACAAACTTACATCTTCACTGTTTCCTTTTGCGTTTAAGGTTAACTTTTTCATACACACAACAAAATTGTTATTTGACTAAAAAAAAAAAGTGCAAAGTAGGAATTTCACATCGCAATCTATTCTAAGGATAGCATATTCCTAACACCATGTTTACATTTTCTTAAGCTGTGTTTTGTTTCGGTATTTCTTGAGAAATCTGAAAGCAAACCAACCAATGAGACTATGAGAAAACTTATTTTCAGCACAGTAGAAGAAAACGAAGTTTATGAATTTACCAGCATGCCGTTGGGGATATTCCTCTATTTTTAAGGGCAAAATTATTATCAAATTGGGATTCAAAGCATTTTTTTTTAATTGGAATAGAGGAAAGCTTGGAACAGCAGTTTTTCTCAGAGTAAGTCTAGATCATGTTGATAGTCGTTGGGTATTATAGGCTAAGTTTTTTTTTCTGTAATTTACTGTTGCTGGTGAAATGCTCATGTATGTGTTAATTTTCGTTATTATTTTTGTTTGTTGCCACAGGTAACAAACAAAACAGGCAAGGCTTCCAACAAGTTTGTGGTACCTGTTTCCCGTGGCTTTTGTTGCAATGAATATCATATCGTACAGAGATATTGCTTTAATTTCAAAGCATTTGCTGTTTCCAGAACAAACAATTAAGGTATAAAAAAGGTATAACAAGATGTCGTTATAAAAAAATGTAACAAAAAAGAAATTTTCAGATGCTAATAACTCCAGATATACTTGTCAGTTCTAAGAGTGAATATATATTTTTTTTTATTGTAGACATTGATAAATTTATTCTTCCAAAAGAAGGGGAAACTTCCAATTTTCTACCAATTCAACTGAATTATTTATATCAAAATGTAGTAGTCTCGTTATCAAAACGAGTAGTCGAGGTCATATTTTTTTACCGCCACAATATTAATTTAACTTATTAGTAGCTCTTGACGCAATAAATCTTCATGAAATTAAAATGTAAGACGTTCTAAAGACGTGTAAGACGTCTTTGGAAGAATAAATTTATTCTTCCAAAAGAAGGGGAAACTTCCAATTTTCTACCAATTCAACTGATTTATTTATATCAAAATGTAGTAGTCTCACAATCAGAAAAGATACTCACAATCAGAAAAGAGCTGTTACCTGAAGATAGACTTAATTTAAGTCTGCCACGCTTAATTCTGTAGAGCCTGAATATCTAGTTTTGTGCTTGGCTCTCGCCAAATCCGATAAGATATTATATGCGAATCACGTGATTTTTGCGCGTGCAAATTTCATTTTCATTGTGGTTGCCTTTCTAGATTCTCCAGAGTTTGCAAAAGAAAGTATTGATTAAAACAATTCTGGTCTCTCACTGAATTCGATGAGCATCCACTTGAAAATCATGTGAGTTTTGCTCGTGCTAATTTGATGCTTATAGCCTACCCATAGTTTGATTGCGAACTATTATTTAATTATGGTTAGTTTTCTTTGAATTTTTATAACAGTTTGAATGTGAATCTTGCAAACTTCAGCTTTCTTTTGAAACTGTACTAAAAAAGGGTGCCCTTTTTTTCTATTGTGGAACGGAGACTGGGAGATCCGTAGGAACTTCAGTTCCTAAAATTATCTCAGGTTTGAATAGTTTGACGTTATTAGAACTTTGCAATCCAAGGGAAAAGCTTTCTGTTTCACTCCTTGTTGTTCTAAAATTATGAGATCACATCCAAGCATGCATTACCTCATATATCACTTTCGATTGGACACCATTTGGAAATAAGTTTTTTTTTTATTCCTGTGCAGGATGAAAGAACGTAAATGACTGTCTAAAAATTTGGTTTATGCTTGCGTATATTTTCTATTCATTTACATCCTCTACCTTACTTTCTGTTTTACTTTCCTACCTTAATCGAGTAAATTTCTACACTATATTTGCTTCTATAAACCATTATATTGCTATCAATCAAGTTCGTTCTTTCGAATTTGGTGTTCTTGTGAATTATAATGTGTTTCGTTCAAGGCCGTACCCATAGGGGGTTAGGGGGGTTTGAACCCCCTCCGAAATGTTTGTCTGACTCGTAAAAACGTAACAAAAATAGATATAAACTAATTTTGTATGCGTTTTTTAGTTTTTTTGTGTGTAAAACCCCCTGAAATTTTTTTTTTAGTAAAACCCCCTCCTAAAAAAAGCCTGGGTACGGCCTCGGCATCAATCACTCAAAAAAAAGAAAAAAAAATCATTCTGCTTGTCTGTTTCTTTCTAACATTTAGTTTGCAATCTATGCTTTTTTTTATCTATATTTATCTAAAGTTAATAAACTAATAATATCTTTTCAAAATCAGATATGCCTATCCACCTCATGGCCACTGACCGTTCAATCAGCTCAGTGACTTTAGTATGGGATCACCATGTACCAGATGGGCGAAGTTATATACTTGAGTTTAAAGAACGAGAAAACAAAACATGGATGATGTCAGGTGTTTTGAATGGAAATACAATTATTCTTGACAATCTTAAACCGTCGACAGACTATGATTTAAGGCTAGGTTTTATGGACACATTGACTGGAAAATTCGTCACTTTGTCAGAAGAAATAACTATAAGGACAGAACGTAAGAGTTTAATTTATCGTTTTTGTCCAGAATGGTCCAAAACCAATTATTGTTCCCGAATTGTTTTCTGATTTATTTCCAACTATTCTGGTTATTTTCTTTCTCATTTTTTTTTTTTTATCTAATTGAAAAACAATTTTTCAAAGTAAGATGATTATGATACTGGTAGGCCTACATTAGACTCAGATTACAGTTCTGACTTTTATTTTATTATTATTCTTATTGAGAAGATGTTATAGTTATGAAAAGTCATAGAATAGGTATTTTCCTTAAGTAATTTTTTTAACATATTCGTGGGAAACTACCAGTTTGATTTCCAAAACTTGATGAATACGACAACAGAATTTTTTGTAAAAAAAAAAGAAGCTACCTTTCGGGGCAATAATTTGGCCTAAGCGTTCTCCTCAGGCAGTTGATGCAAAACCTCACTTCAAAATGGCCTTTATATTGTGATCTGTTTTGTGTTGTTTTTCTGGCCACAAAAGGCCTAATTTGGCCCGTCAAAACAATGAAAATAAATTTGTCATTAAGTAATTTCAAGATTCCTGGCCACAAACTGTTTGTTAGGCCTTTTACTCAACGAGGTTTGGATACTCAAGAATTTGAATGAACTCTACAATCTTCATAAAGCTCGCCTGCCTTTTTGTTTTTGTTGTTATGATGATTTGCCTCCCCCCCCCCACCCAAATAAAACGTCTACAAGAGTACCTTTGAAGACATGTGCTGCTGCATCACATCTTCCATTAAATGAAAATAAGCTATACAGTTTATGTTGAAAGTGATTCTAATTTTACTTAACAATCCAGGTTTGCTTCATTTAATCTGTGTGTCAGTATCGTTATACTGGTTGAATTCAACACATAATTGGTTAATTACGTATTTTCAAGTTTCAAATCGTGTTAAATCCGATTGCAGTTAGTAGTTCAATTTTAGACATGCTCCAATTGATCGTTGACAATATTAAACGAAGTTCCTGAATTTGAGCCTTTGCAAAATAACTTGACTGTTCTTATTAGAAGTACTTTAATTTTCAAAAACTTTTGTTAACATCCATTTTTGTCTGCAAATATGAATAGTATTGAATCCCTTGCAGCTTTATAATAACAATTATTATTGTGTTTAAGCAGAGTATCTCATTGTAGTTGTTTTGTGAGTCAGGCCTGTATGCTAGAACTCCTTTGTACGGGGAAAGGGGGGTGGGGCATATTTGAAGGAACGCAAGAAAAGGCAAACCAAAGGTAGCGCTCGTGCGCTGCCTAAGTAAAAGAGTCATGTCCCTCTCCTTAATTTTTCCCCCCGACCACTTTGTATGGAAGGGAGAGTGCTAGAAACTTAGGGAAGGCTCATTTGATAAGAAATTGAAAGTTTTATTGCCCTTTTAAGTTTTATTCGGGCAAGTTTAAGTTTTAGTTTTTATTGCCCTTTTAAGGGTTGAAAATAGTTTGGTGGCAACTATTCCTCTCCATTGCCCTGTTTACTAACCGCCCTCTCCTGCAACACCCCATGACATCGAATCAAAATCTTGAGATAACCATTTTATTTACAATTGTCTAAACGTACAATGGCTTTAGATATAACATGACTTCCCCCTTAAACCTTAGGGCAAGGACCAATTGCCAATACTTTATAAGTAGATTTTCTAGTGGAAAAGGGGGATCATGTTTTAATTGGGATGTCCTAATTGCTTGAAATTTTCAAGGATCTTTTCCAGGGCCAAGAGGAACACATATTTTGTTGAGACAGGGAGGGTGGTAGTAGTCCAGGAAATTTGTGGAAATACTCTTTGACCCTGATCACTTTGAAACTTATAGCAGCAGCAAGTCTTTCAGCCATGAAGAACCTATTATGCAAAAAACTTTGGTGGGCATGGGCCCCCAAAACACATCTTGAAAAAGGCAAAACAAATGTTTTTGTTTTGTTTATTATCAGCTCGGGTGTTAGACCCTTAGGTCTTTGGACAAAGGGAACCCGAACACAGAATTTAAAATACAAAAAAAAAAAAATATATATTGTTTACCCCGGAACGGGGTCCTACACAGAGCTGAAAAAGGGCCAATATAGTTTTCTTGAATGGATTGAAACTTGAAACCGAATGTTTCTGGACCAAGGTAATCCCGATGTACAAAAATGATCTTACTTAAGGAGCATGGACCTTTCCCAAAAATGGAGCCTCAAAAAGAAGTAATTTTTTTTTATAGGCTTGAAACTTATATCCTTAAATCCTTGGACCACGAGGATCCCGGTGTACAAGAAGAATTGAGACGTAAATTCTGTTCCCCAGGAAAGGAGTCAGAAAAAGGGCCAGCAATACTTTGTTAGCTGGGCTACGGGCCCCTAAGTATGGGACTTGAAAATAGCCCAAAAGCTTTTTTACGATTGAAATAAAACTTGCAAGAATCGATTCCTGGGACAAGGAGATCATTTTTTTTGGCTAAGGGAGAACGGTGGCCGGGAAATGGGCATAATATTTGTTGGTCCTGGTCAATCTGAACCTTACAGTCGTAAGTCCAAGTAGCAAGGGAAGCCTAATGTAAAAAAAATTGGTCTAGGGGGATGGAGCCCCGAAATAAGGGAGCCCAGCGCTTTGTTTTCCTGAACGCTTTAAAACTGATGTCGAATAAGAAGTGATAACTTGAATAAGGATTGCCCAAAAACTTGGGATAATTTAGAACTTGGGGGGGGGGGGGGGTGGACTCGTATAAACCCTGAACATTCCTCCCTAAAAACTCCTGGGCTATGAAAACCCTCATGCACAAACAAAAATCTAGGTTGGAGGGACGGAACCTGAAAATCTGGCACCGGAAAAGGTTTTTTTTCGATTACCTGGGATTAGCTTTGTTTTTCTGATCGGTTTAAAACTGAAGTTGAATAAGAAGTGATAACTTGAATAAGGACTGCCCAAAAACATGGGAGAATTTAGAACTTCGGGGGGGGGGGATGGAATCCTGTAAACCCTGCGAAAATCCCTCCCCGCAAACCCCTGGGCTATAGAAACCCTCATGCACGAACAAAAATTTAGGTCGGAGGCCTGAAAATCTGGCACCAGAAAATGTTGTTTTATTACGATTAGCTGGGAACTTACTAAGACTACTGCCTGGACCAAGGGATCCCATATTTTTTTTGGAGGGGGAGGGTGTTGAGGGCCTACTAATGGGCAAAATAGGTTTTTGTTCCTGATCAGTTTGAATCTTGCAGCCATAAGTCCCTGGCCAAAGAGGAACCTAATATAAGACAAACTAATATAAGACAAAACAAACTAATTCGTTGGTTTTGGCCTGAAAAAGGTCAAAAATATTTTCTTCATATCACTATTCCTTTTCCTTGAGTCCAAGGATCGAGTTGACTCCAACTCACAAGAAAATAGAAACAGATATTGTTTCTCCCCAAAAAAGCGCCTACAAACTTAAAGCAGATTGAAATTTAAAGCTGAAAGTCCTTGGGACAAGCGAAACCTGGTGTTCAAGAGCAATTTTAGTGGGGAGGCACGTTCCTCCCTCCCTACCAAAAAATCCTCTCGGAACCTGCGACCAATCCCTTAGCCTTATTATAGTCACCCTGTCTGTAACAAGCCAATATTTGTGATAAGTTCATGCTTATCAGTGATCTTAACATCATACTCGCGATTGACAATGTCAATGACAACATTTTTTTTGTAAAGAATTTATTATAATCTTTAATGGTGTTGTTTATTTGTATCCAAGGATTGCTCAACTACAGTTCTTCTTCTAGCAGCATTAATAGAAAAATACCTTTTTTTGTATTCACAATGAAAATTGTGTTTTTTTTCGGTATTTCCATTGTCAACACAACAAAATTGCTCCCTTCTAGTTTTTGAAAAATACATTCGCCCCCCCCCCTCCTCCTTACGTCTCTGTGAATTAACGCCACTGGTTTTCTTATATGTCGGGTCAAATGTATACTCCAGTTAAAGAAACCGCTGCTTCAAAACTAACACTGGGAAACAGCCAAAAAATCGACAGGGGTTTCTCTTCTGATTTAGACTAATTTTGGTGTTCTGAGTCTGAATATCACATTAATTTTGCTTTATCAGGTCAACTTTTTGATATGCAGCCATAGGCATACCTGACGAGTGGTACATATGCTAATATCAGGGGTTTTTAGTTCAATCATATTTTGCTTGTGAATATATTGAATTACAACATTAATTTATTTCTCTAAAGTATATGCATTCGTGTATGCGTGCGTGCAAGGCTATTTAATTAACCCTTAGCCAATCAAATAGATTATAAATTTCACTACGTGACATTCACCACCATTTTTCTATTTCTTTCACTTGATCAATATGACTTCGGCACGACGGTCATGAAGGAATGATATTGACGTTTTCTGCTACATCTGCAGAGATTACACGCTGTCAATGAACAGGAGAAATATCATGAGATTTGTAAAGCGCACCAACGAGGCTTACTTGGAAGTCAAACTAGGTGACCAAGATAAGTCCTTGGCACCACACACGGTGTGAAAGACGTGTGTCGAATACTTTCAGCAGTGGAGAATGGCGCGAAAACTTCACTGAAGGTTGAGATTCCAATGGTTTGGAGGGAGCCGTTAGACTATACATCGGATTGTTGCTTCTGTGCCATTAATACTACTGGCATCAACTGGAAGAATTGACTCAGCCTCCAGTACTCTGACCTTGCATCTGCCCACTGTCTAGTTTGTCATTGCAAAACATTCCTATACCAGCGTTCACAGAGCTTCGCGACAGTGACAACAAGGCCACCACTGCAGGTGAGGGAGGATATACAGAGGAGGAGTATAAGGCGCAAGATAGTCTGGAGCCCTTTTCACAATGTGAGCTTAATGATTTGGTTCGGGATCTCAACTTGTCAAAGACTTCCTTAGAGCTGTTGGCCTCCAGACTCAAAGAGAAAATCTATTTGGTGAAGACGCACATATCACTTTCTTCTGTAGAAGGCATGAGGACTATATGGTATACTTCTGACACGAGTAAAACCTTGTGTACTGCTAAGATTTCGCCAGACTTCTTGGTAACCTCGTCGCTCCTCAATACGATCCAAAGGATTTGCAACTCTTCATTGACAACAACAAGCGCTCTTTGAGTGTGTGCTCCTCCACAACAGGAACCAATTCACCTCAATCCCTCTTGTGCACTCCACAACTCTCAAATAAAAGTATGAAGCAGTGAAGAACATGCTCAATAAAATCCAATACGAGCATCACCAATGGATCATCTGTGTTGACTTCAAGATGCTGAGCTTTTTACTTGGTCAGCAGTCCGGGCTCATGAAGTAACCATGCTTTATATGTATGTGGAACAGTTGTAAAGACAGAACTATGTAAGGAATGTTTGACTGGCGCTAGAGCAGTTAGTAAGTAGGGCAAGAAACATCATAAACAAACCTCTTGTTGACTGGGAGAAGATATTGATCCCACCGCTATACATGAAGCTTGGATTAATGAAGCTTCACCTACTTTCACCTACCTGTGCTGAGTCTTTCCTTGACTGACCATTGAGAAGCTGAAGGTCTGCATTTTAGATGGCCGACAGATACGGCAGCTCCTGTAGGACACAAAGTTTGAAAACTCAACGAAAACGCTAGAGTGCGGTGCGTAGAAATCGGCTGTGTAGATGGTTAAAAACTTCTTGGGGAACACAAAGGCAGCAAACCACGCCATACTCGTCAACTTCATGATAGAGGCCTTCCAAAAACTCGGTTGTTTGGTCAGCAGAAAGATGCACTTACTTTTCTCAGACATGGAGGTTTTCTGAAACCTTGGGGTGATAAAGGATAAGCAGAGAGAAAGGATCCACCAGGAAATGCGCCAAATGAAAGAAGGGTACCTGGAAAGATGGAATGCAGTCGTGAGAGTAGACTACTTCTGATCGTTGAAGATAGACAACCCAGCAGCTGCTCACACACGGGAATCAAAGAAACACCAATTTCAGCTGTGAACTCTAAAATTTTGTTTCACGTAACGCTCATTCTATTGAGAGAGAGAAAAGGTTTTATTAAAAAAGATTAAAACACATTAACAACAAAACCCGAAGTTTATTAAACTTGTATGGGCAGACATCACCCTTTACAAAACCCTACATACACAATTACTAACAGCCATCCTTAGCCCCCCCCCCAATAAAAAGGGCAAAAAATAATAATAAGAAAAAAATTATTATTGTTATTATAATGAATTTAGCTTTTCATTTTTGATGGAGTAAATAAAAATTAAATTTGGATATGTTGACGGTTATTTCTTGAGGAAAACGGAAAGAATCGTCACGGGTTTCTCAGCTGATGATCCGCTGAAATTTATTTTTTTTTCACAAAATTGATTTTTTTTTTTTCTGTAGCAAAAAATGCTAACCTGATTGAGAAAAACCAAGGTCATTTTAAGACTCAGAACATCAAAATCAGTCTAATTCAGCTGGAAAACCGTGGACGATTTTCAAAAAGTATTTTTTTGTTACCCTGTGTAATCAAATGTTACCTTCAATTTTCACTCTGATTGGCCAATCCTTTCACCAAGTCGCCATATTAAACTTTTTATGTGATTGCTTTTAGCTCATTTAGTTTATGTTGTATAATATAATATTTTTTGGTACTTGTTTAGTATCCAGTAAATGCGCAATAAGTGAAGTTTTGTTAATGCTAGTGAAATAAAACAAAATAGGATGAAAATATGATAGTTCAGAAACAAATTTGGGATATATATTTGCACATTAGGGGGGGGGGTGGGGGTAAAGCATAGCATATATTAAACACGTAACCTAACCTAGGTACCTTTTTTTGCCCCTTCAATCCCAAAAAACTAAAGTTTAAATCTTTGTCACGGAGTGAGCAATACCTCACTAGGCAGCGAAAACTGTTTTTCATATAGCATCTTTGAGATTTCGATGCGTTCTTTCTCGCGTGTTTACGGGATTCTAAACAAGTACCTGTATTTGTTTTATTTCCAATTATCTATTCTTAATCCAATTCTCTATTGAAAAAAACCTACTTGACTAGTTTCTTAAGCATCTTCCGTATACAGTGTATCGCGTGGGTTCTGGCTAATTGACAAGTAACTAATATTTTACTCTCTGACATATTTTAGTCCAGATTATGCAATATTTTTTACTTTTTCTTCCAATATGACGAAACCCCTGATCAAGACTCTTTTCGTAATAAGACAGAAGACATTTGCCATTTTCCCTAATTTTTACCAGGGGCTGGTGACTGAAAACAACGTTGTTGAAAGCGTGAGGACCAAAGCCAAAAGGCACTGTTTACCTGTCGCAGAAATGTGCAACCCTTCTTTTATGACTCATGGGTGAATACTTAATAGATCTTATTTGCGTCGTAAAAAGTCATGATGAATAAACGCCAGGTATTGTATTTCCGTAAATTTTCCGCCAAAAGTAAATCCAGGTAACGTCTTCCGGGTCAACATTTGACAGGTATGAATATTGAAAAACCCAAATAAAGGATACAATTGCATTAATCCGGCTTAAAAGACAAGGACATTTTTAGTATCAATTATCTCAGCAGCGATTTGAAGTACCATGTAAAAAAGGAAAGTAAGATCAAGGAAAAGACAAATTTGTATTCATCTCCTTCAAAATAGTTTATGTAAAGAAATGTGTTAGTCGGAGCTCAGAGGCACAGGGTCACATACATCAACGAAAGAATATCGTATGAAACGACACTCGTTTTTCTTAGATACCTTCTTAGAGGAAGGGTGGTGTAGTGCTAGGGTCTTTTTTGCATTGGTGCGTAGAGTAACTGGGCCCGTGTAGAAAAGTTGGGATCAATGATATTAATGAATATTGAAATTCTAGAACTCAATTTGCAGCAATTGACATATAAAATCTTTATTGTTTGCGTAGATTCAACATGCGATTTGATGTTTGTCTTTGTTTTTTAACTCGTTTTCCTCAACTCACCGAGTTTGTATTTTTGTCACCTAAATTTGTTAAATTTTGTGAGCCATTTTTTGACCACTTCCGAATGTCCAATTACTTGCAAGTTGTAATATTATGCAACAGTGCAATAATATTAGAGTAGAAAATAGTAAATATAAAATTAAAAAAAAACCGTTTTCAAAATGAACTAAAAATTAAAAATAATGTTTTTCTTGGTAATATGAATAATAGTAAAAGTAAAACAAGGGACACAAAACAGATTGGGCTTTATGTAACTTGATCATTTAGCTCTTTTTGCTCAAATTGCCGACTTTTTTCATTTATACATTTATAACTGGGATCATTTGGATGTATATGTCATTAAAAGCCGGTACTTATGCATTATACCTTACACATCGCTATATACTAGACCCGTTCTTTTACACTAAGATCTCACATCTCTGTAAAGATTTTCGTTCTTTTAACTCATCTTTCTTCTAAGATCTTACAGCTCACTGATGTTAGCAAAAAGTGTGAAAGACACCATCTTTCTACCATATAGAACAATGATGAGAGAACTTTGATGATATATTCATCACTGTTCTTAGACCCCTGATCAGAGCAAAATGATGAAAGGCGTTTGCAAAAGAACGCTATAAAATGTAAGATCTTAGTACTAAGACTTCACTTTTAAGCGTTCTTTGTCAAAAGATGTAAGATCTTAGCACAAAGATGAGTAAAAGAACGGCCTTACTGTATCGGGAAACACTAAAGGAAACCAGTCAAACGGGTATTTGCAATAGAGAGATGGATCGCAAAGCGTGGTTTCTCATAGCGTTTACAATATTTAAACTATTGTTTTTAGAGGTTTAGGGAGGGAAAGGTACCTAGGTTAGGTTACGTATTTAACATATACTACGATTTACCCCAACCCCCCTAATGTGAAAATATATAGCCTAAATTTGTTCTAAACTATTATATTTTCATCCTATTTTATTTCATTAGCATTAACCAAACTTGACTTCTTTCGTGTGTAAGATATAATGCATAAGTACCGAAAAGCCGAATCCGTTTTGAGTCCCTCGTTTTCACTTATGCTCATAGGTTCTCGAGAAAATATATATTTCAGCCTCATTTTGGAAAGAATCAACTGATAGTCCGATGTCCTGTTTACTGCGTTTTAACAAGTTTTGTGAAAATTAAACTCAACCATGAAGAAACATAAATATTTTTTCTCTGTATATGTCCAAAATTGTTGCTTTGTGGCTTAAAAAACTGGCCTGTGGTTTGTTGAGCCGCGATAATTTTGGCTGCTTAAAAAGGGAACTAGAGTTGAAAAACTATATTTCGATTAGCATTATTTTAGTTTTTAAGACCATTGGGCCAATCCGATCACCCCTCAAAAAAATCAGAAACCTAAAGTTATATGCTAGAAGCAAGGCCATATACAGGAGGGGAGTGTAGGGGGTTGACCCCCCCCCCCCGAGATGTTTGTCCGACTCTCAAAAACGTAACAAAAATAAATATAAACAAATTTTTGATGCCTTTTAAAAAGTTTTTTTTGTAAACCCCCACCCCCTGAAAAAATCCTTTCGTATCCCCCCCCCCGCAAAAAAATCCCGAATACGACCCTGGCTGGGGGAGTGGATCCAAAACACCATAAAGGCTGATTTTTATGAAATTAACCTCCAATTTCTTGAGGGGGCTACCCAAAACATGTATCAGTGACCATTCGTCTAAGAGAAAATATGAACTTATCTATATTTTTGCAGATAAGGCCTTGAAAAATCAGCTTAAGGGTTCTCATGCTTGTTAAATCTGACACTGTAATTTTCATTAAAATTACCCCTCTCTTTCGAAGTGTTTTCTCCCTTTTTCCCAATCCGTTCAAATGCTGTTATGTTAATAACTATTCTTGTCCGTGAAAAATCGTTCAATATTACGGACTAGATAACGTGTCTTAAGGACAAAATGCGCCAACATGTATCAGCAGGTCCTTAGAAACTTATCTTATACACAGGTTTTTATATTTCAAAGCTGACCTTTAAAATAAGGGGCCGCTTCCCACTCAATCCCCCTGTTTAGCGTTAAAGTCTCCTTTGCTTTTCGTTGAAAACATGGAATAATATTCTTCAGCAATATATATCTCTCCTGCACAAGCTCTTAAGGACACCCTAGACGGTCAATCATTTTGATCAAAAGCTTCCATCAATCAATTGATTAAAGCATGATTGACCGTCTAGGAACAGATTGAGTAATTCAAACTTCCTATCAATCACCGTCAAACAGGTTCCTAGATAGTCAATCATGCTTTATCAATTGATTGACGGATGCTTTTGATCAAAATGATTGACCGTCTTGGGTGTCCTTTATCACATAGACTGCCATCTCAATTGATCGTATATTCCGTATACGAAAACTCTAGCGTCATTTGGTGTTTGTCTGATGTTAGTCTATTGAAAATACGCATTTATCTGTACCTTCGCATTTTAATTAAATATTCACGTTTTAGCTGGCTGCTACGATAATGGTATCGCATATCCAACGAACACACGGTTCTCAAAAGGTTGTGAGTCTAATTGCACTTGCGATGAAGCAGGCCGTCTGTCCTGCTTTCCACGATGTGCACTGCCATTTTATCGAACTGGAACGTTTAAAGATGACGAGTTCTGTGAAGAAATACCTGCAGAGGATGCATGCTGCGTTCAGGTATTCTGCTCCGATGATACAGCTGAAGATGAAGGTATGTTGCTAACGTGATAATCAGTAACCTATAGACAGTTATGTCTTGTGATATTTTTTTTCACCCACTGGATAATAGTACTGTTTATACGGGTATTTCATGTTTCATTTCAAGCTTTGCTCTCGGTCTCCATTATCGTCATAGATCCTCACTGAATTTACCTTTAGGGGAGGCAAGGGGGAGGGGTATTTTTTCCTGGGTGAGAGAGGATGAAAAAGTGAAAGTATGCAGATTTGAAACCACATCTTTTTTTGTATTCCCAGAGAGAGTACTCCTTTGAATCCGGCACGTACGAAGAAACAGTTTTTGGGAAGGAGGGAGCCAGCAAGATGTACACATTTTTTAAATTATATGAAAAAATAAGAAACATTTTGGTATCTGAGAGGAGAATCCCAAAGGTCCCTCCTCGACGACGCAAGGGTTTTTTTTTTCAAGCCATCTTGGGAATTTCCCTTTATTCCTCACACCTTTTATGCATGCATTATTACTGTCACTGAAAAATAGCACAAGATTTTAAATATAGTAAAATGTTTATTGACAATAAATTATAAAGCATATGAGTAGAATAGGTCTTTTGAATTCTACAAGGCCCCCGTACCAAACAGGTTTTTCTGGAAAGTTTCAAATTTCACTGCCTTTTTGGTGATAAGCTCAAAAAAAAAAACCAGCTCGTCTTGTTTTCAGAGCAGGAATGACGCAGTTTCAAAGTTCATTTTTGATCTGGTTAAGTGGGATATAATCTGGTTTGGTTTGCTATTGCGAGAGGACTCAAGCGATTTCTTTCTTTGTCATGAGATTTACGTAATTAATTAAACCTGTATTATAAAACCAGCGTGTCTTGTTTCGTTGTAATGCAATTATTTTTTGTATATACAAAAAGGGGTAATGAGATATGCGAGCATTTGCAAAAAGGGGTAATTAATGTTGAAAAGGGTAATTACTTCTTTAGTTTACGAGATTTGCGAATTTTTTGCGAAAAGATCTCAGTTACATACGGATTCAGTTACACGGGGATTAGTTAAATGAGGTCAAGTTGCATGGAGGGTTCAATAGCCCGAGGGGTTGCAATTATTTTTTGTATATACAAAAAGGGGTAATGAGATATGCGAGCATTTGCAAAAAAGGGGTAATTAATGTTGAAAAGAGTAATTACTTCTTTAGTTTACGAGATTTGCGAATTTTTTGCGAAAAGATCTCAGTTACATACGGATTCAGTTACACGGGGATTAGTTAAATGAGGTCAAGTTGCATGGGGGGTTCAATAGCACGAGGGGTTCAGTTGCATGGAGGAGTTCAGAAGCTTGGGATTCAGTTACATGGGGTCGGTGGTCGTTATAATACACAAGTTCTATTTGAACAGTGTTGTGAGATCCCCTACCACACCCCCAAAGGACTCCGATACAACCCAACCCAACCCGGGGATTAGCGAAGTTACTCTGTGGTCGTTTCATCTTTGGTATTATTTGATTAATTTACTGTTTGATAAATTACAATAACGTTTGATAGATTTTTTTTACGTGAAATACTCTATTTTCTTTTCTTAGTTTTTAAAACATTTTGGAAGAAACTAAATTTCAGTTGGGGTGGGGGGGGGAGGTGGGGGCAAAATGAGGTCTGGGGTGAAAATTTGGTCTGAGAGAGGCAGTTGTCCCCTCTGTCCCATAGGAAATTACGCTCCTCAACCCAGCCCCTTGCCACTTACTGACAGGGGTGAATCCGGGGAGAGGGTTAAAAGTTCAAGTGCCCTGTTTAAGCGACCAAAAAACTGAAGGGGCAACTAAGCTCCATTCAATGCTCAATTTCCCCAAAGTTATAGGGGTCGTGTGTGTCTCTTTGGGCTATGTGTATCTCTTTGGGAGCGTTTGAATCTTTTGGTTACTAAAGTATTATATTTTTATCATGTTTTAGGATATTCGATTAGGATTAACTTAACTTCATTCCTTGAGTGTTGTCGGGAGTAACACGTAAGTACCAAATTTTGAGTTCACTGCAGGGGATTTTTCACAAGGAGAATTTTCCATGGGGAGGGAATTTTCCAGGAGGTGAATTGCTACAAGTTTCGTCCACTAGCCTGAACGATGGAAATTCAATAGCTCAGAATTGGGGTCTTAGTCCACCAGCCTGAACGGTGGAAATTCACTAGCTCAGAATTGGGGTCTTAGTCCACCAGCCTGAATGGTTGAAATTCACTAGCTCAGAATTGAGGTCTTAGTCAGTGTTCAGATTGGAGCATTGGGGTCCGACTATCAGGGCTTTTATTTGTCAAGACCTGAATGCTAAGCGATGGACATGAACTCGATTGGTAACCCATTGTGAAAATGGAAAAAACAAAAATATATTGTTGGTATGTGTGTAGAGCATGGCATGGTTACCGCTAGGGCAACAGTCTAACCGTTAACGGTTTTTAGATATCCGTGAATAAGTTCTAAAGCGAGAGTGGAAGTTGGGACAAAGTTCTAGTGCCCTGTTTAAGCGACCAAAAAACTGAAGGGGCAACTAAGCTCCATTCAATGCTCAATTTCCCCAAAGTTATAGGGGTCGTGTGTGTCTCATTGGGCTATGTGTATCTCTTTGGGAGCGTTTGAATCTTTTGGTTACTAAAGTATTATATTTTTATCATGTTTTAGGATATTCGATTAGGATTAACTTAACTTCAGTCCTTGAGTGTTGTCGAGGGTAACACGTAAGTACCAAATTTTGAGGTCACTGCAGAGGATTTTCCACAAGGAGAATTTTCCATGGGGAGGGAATTGTCCAGGAGGTGAATTACTACAAGTTTCGTCCACTAGCCTGAACGGTGGAAATTCAATAGCTCAGAATTGGGGTCTTAGTCCACCAGCCTGAACGGTGGAAATTCACTAGCTCAGAATTGGGGTCTTAGTCCACCAACCTGAATGGTTGAAATTCACTAGCTCAGGGAGCGTTTGAATCTGTTGGTTACTAAAGTATTATATTTTTATCATGTTTTAGGATATCCGATTAGGATTAACTTAACTTCATTCCTTGAGTGTTGTCGGGGGGGTAACACGTAAGTACCAAATTTTGAGTTCACTGCAGGAGATTTTCCACAAGGAGAATTTTCCATGGGGAGGGAATTTTCCAGGAGGTGAATTGCTACAAGTTTCGTCCACTAGCCTGAACGGTTGAAATTCAATAGCTCAGAATTGGGATCTTACTCCACCAGCCTGAACAGTGGAAATTCACTAGCTCAGAATTGGGGTTCTAGTCAACCAGCCTGAACGGTGGAAATTCACTAGCTCAGACGTGGGGTCTTAGTCAGTGTTCAGATTGGAGCGTTAGGGTCCAACTATCAGGGCTTTTATTTGTCAAGACCTGAATGCAAAGCGGTGGACATGAACTCGATTGGGAACCCATTGTGAAAATGGAAAAAACAAAAATATATTGTTGATATGTGTGTAGAGCATGGCATGGTTACCGCTAGGGCAACAGTCTAACCGTTAACGGTTTTAGGTATCCGTGAATAAGTTCTAAAGCGAGAGTGGAAGTTGGGACAAATTTTTTGGAAGTGCCCGCCTCACCTGCCCAGAGTCTCAGGCAAGTGATCCTAAATTTGAAAAAGTGGAAATTGGCTCAGATTTTCTAAACTGAGCTGCGACAATGAATAGATACTATTGGGAAAGTGATTAGAGACGCTGAACATCCGTGAACAAGTGCTAAATTGAGAGAGGAATTTGGGACAGTATTTGGGGGCACCCACCCGCCCAGAGTCTCCGACAGGTAACTAAAAAATTTAAAACACACACAGAGACGACAGACACAAAGAGACGAATCAAACACAGAGAGGACAAACACACAGAAACGACACATAAAGACGACACATGCACAGAGACGATACGTTTTAATTCAAAAGTGTGACCCTAGGATTCCACTTTTCAATCTAGAAGAGTTTAAGGGTCCTAAATTTGAAGGGGGCTATCACCGTCCTGAAAAAGAGGTTAGGTTCTTCGAACAGTGCATACCTAATAACATAACTGATCGGTATAAAACAAACCGCACTTAAAAAAACTTTCATAGCTAAGTTGCACCTCTGGGTGTTTTTATATATATGTCCATATCATGTATATTTTTATGTAACAATTTGTTGTTGTTGTTTTTTTTTTTTTTCTCAAAAAAAAAAAATAAGTGTAAAACATTTATAAAATAGATAATTTTATAATAAAACCTGACTTTTCTTTTTTATATTTCAATTTTTAGAAATTAAAAAAAAATGTAGTGTATTCACTGATTGGTTACACAATACATAAATTTTCATTAAAGAAATTATGAAAAAATTGCAAGTAAGTAGCAAATTCTTTCTTGAATTCACCTGCTGGATTAATTATTTATTTTAGTAAAGTAATAATTTATTTTAGTAAATTAATAATTTATTTTAGTAAAGTAATAATTTATTTTAGTAAAGTAATTATTTATTTTAGTAAAGTAATTATTTATGACGTTATGTCTGCTTTACAAAAATATTGGATGAAGCGTTTTATTATAATACTTCAACAGAATTAAAAATGAATATTAATAAATTAATGAAATTAATAAATAGGAGTTCAGTAATGATAAACTCGCACGGTTTAGTAAAGATGGTTTTGTAGTGCAGTGAGCTGTTACTAGTAGTAGTATTTTCATTTTTTTTTTGCAAGCCATTAATAATATACATTAAATGCATTCTGATATTTTCTTTATAAAACATAGTCATGACTACATCAGATGGTTTTGTAGTGCAGTGAGCTGTTACTAGTAGTAGTATTTTCGTGTTTTTTGCAAGAAATTCATACTATAACTTAAATGAATTCATATATTTTATTGATAAAAAATAGTCGTGACTACTTCAGATGTTTTTGTTATGCAGTGAGTTGTTACTAGTAGTAGCACTTTCGTGTTTTTTTTTTTGCAAGCCATTAATACATGAAAAAATTCCAATTAATTAAAAAACTCTTTATTGTTTTCATGACTTAGATACACGATGTAGAAATTTAATTCAAGAAATTATGAAAAAATTCTCAGCAAGTAACAATTTCTTTATTGAAGTCAACTCTTGTTTAGAAATTTAATTCAAGAAATTATGAAAAAATTCTCAGTAAGTAACAATTTCTTTCTTGAAGTCAACTTTTGGATACACAATATGGGAATTTCATTCAAGAAATTATGAAAAAATTGTAACTAAGTGGCAAATTCTTTCTTGAATTCACTTGTTGAATAAACAAAAGAAAATTTCATTCAAGAAATTATGACAAAATTCTAAGTAAGTAACAAACTCTTTATTGTTTTCACGAGTTAGATATACGATGTAGAAATTAAATTCAAGAAATTATGAAAAAATTCTCAGTCTAAGTAGCAAATTCTTTCTTGAATTCACCTGTTGGATAAACAAAAAGACATTTCTTTCAAGAAATTATGACAAAATTCTAAGTAAGTAACAAACTCTTTATTGTTTTCATAAGTTAGATAATCGATGTAGAAATTTGTAAGCAAGTAACACACCCTTTCCTGAAGTCACCTCTCGGATACACAATGCAGAAACTTCATTTAAGAAATTATCAAAAAATTATAAGTAAGTAGCAAATTCTTTCTTGAATTCGCCTCTTGGATAAACAAAAAAAAGTCATTTCATTCAAGAAATTATGAAAAAATTCTAAATAAGTAACAAATCCTTTCTTGAAGTTACCTCATGGATACACAACGCAGAAATTTCATTTAAGAAATTATCAAAAATTGTAAGTAAATAGCAAATTCTTTCTTGAATTCACCAGCTGGATAAACAAAAAGACATTTCGTTCAAGAATTCTCAGCAAGTAACAATTTCTTTCTTGAAGTCAACTCTTGTGTAGAAATTTAATTCAAGAAATTATGAAAAAATTCTCAGTAAGTAACAATTTCTTTCTTGAAGTCAACTCTTGGATACACAATACGGGAATTTCATTCAAGAAATTATGAAAAAATTGTAACTAAGTGGCAAATTCTTTCTTGAATTCACTTGTTGAATAAACAAAAGAAATTTCATTCAAGAAATTATGACAAAATTCTAAGTAAGTAACAAACTCTTTATTGTTTTCACGAGTTAGATATACGATGTAGAAATTAAATTCAAGAAATTATGAAAAAATTCTCAGTCTCAGTAGCAAATTCTTTCTTGAATTCACCTGTTGGATAAACAAAAAGACATTTCGTTCAAGAAATTATGACAAAATTCTAAGTAAGTAACAAATTCTTTATTGTTTTCACGAGTTAGATAAACGATGTAGAAATTAATTTCAAGAAATTATGAAAAAATTCTCAGTAAGTAACCGTTTCTTTCTTGAAGTCAACTGTTGGATACACATTACTGAAATTTCATTAAAGAAATTATGAAAATATTTGTAAGTAATTAACAAACTCTGTATTGAGTCCACCTCTTTTATATACAGTACAGATCATTTAGTCAATAAGGTATGAAAAAATCGCAGGTAAGTTAATTATTTTCTCATTCTAAAAATAACGAGTAACTTAGATCCATGAAGTAGAAATTCAATTAAAGGAATTATGAAAAAAATATGATTCCTTAAAATTTTCTATCTTGACGTCAACTCTGAGATACACAATACGTTCCGTGGAGATGGAGGCCAGATTTACTGGCATTATTTAGAAAACGATAATACAATAAATTAAAAAAAATTTTTTTCAACTGAAAGTAAGGAGCAAAATTAAAACTTAGAACGAAGAGAATTATTACGTATACGAAGGGGATCCCCCCCCTCCAGGGACCACAGGGACCGTTTCTATAATTTAGTCTGAAAAATAGGACTTCACACTTAAAAAGTTCTATTAAGAGCTTTTTTTTTCCGCTTTTATTTCAGCCAATTGTGTTTTTGATATTATTTTGGGAAAATAGAATTTATCAATAAATTATTTCATTTTAATTAAGAAAATTCAGAATCAAAGTTGAACTTTTCTTCTTCCAGGAAAATATTTGGAACAGAACTTTAAATTTTTTCATCTCTTTGAGAAAAATCTGAACTATTGAGCCGTGTCGATCCTTACTTACAGTTCGTTACCACGAACACAATAAATTGTTTCAGCCAATCGTGTATCTCCCCGAAAAATACTTTTCAGACAATCAACTTCAGACTAACTTTTTTGAAGGGGAGGGAGGGATTTTTCCGTGGAGATGGAGGCCAGATTTACTGGCATTATTTAGAAAACGATAATACAATAAATTAAAAAAGTTTTTCAACTGAAAGTAAGGAGCAAAATTAAAAAACTTAGAACGAAGAGAATTATTACGTATACGAAGGGGATCCCCCCTTTGGGGTTAATCTAGGTTCACTTAGACGCGCGCGTCTAAGTGAACCTAGATTAACCCCAAAGGGGGGGGGATCCCCTTCGTATACGTAATAATTCTCTTCGTTCTAAGTTTTTTAATTTTGCTCCTTACTTTCAGTTGAAAAAACTTTTTTAATTTATTGTATTATCGTTTTCTAAATAATGCCAGTAAATCTGGCCTCCATCTCCACGGAAAAATCCCTCCCTCCCCCTTCAAAAAAAAGTTAGTCTGAAGTTGATTGTCTGAAAAGTATTTTTTCGGGGGAGGTACACGAGTGGCTGAAACAATTTATTGTGTTCGTGGTAATGAACTGTAAGTAAGGATCGACACGGCTCAATAGTTCAGATTTTTCTCAAAGAGATGAAAAAATTTAAAGTTCTGTTCCAAATATTTTCCTGGAAGAAGAAAAGTTCAACTTTGATTCTGAATTTTCTTAATGAAAATGAAATAAGTTATTGATCAATTCTATTTTCCCAAAATAATATCAAAAACACAATTGGCTGAAATAAAAAGCGGAAAAAAAGCTCTTAATAGAACTTTTTAAGTGTGAAGTCCTATTTTTCAGACTAAATTATAGAAACGGTCCCTGTGGTCCCTGGAGGGGGGGGATCCCCTTCGTATACGTAATAATTCTCTTCGTTCTAAGTTTTAATTTTGCTCCTTACTTTCAGTTGAAAAAAATTTTTTTTAATTTATTGTATTATCGTTTTCTAAATAATGCCAGTAAATCTGGCCTCCATCTCCACGGAACGTATTGTCTATCCAAGATCTGAATTCAATAATTAAATTTTTACTTACTCATAATTTTTTCATAATTTCTTGAATTAAATATCTAAATCATTTATATAATTTAAAATTGTTTGTGATAAAGCGAAAAAAAAGTTAATTAATTGAGACTTTTTAATAATTTATTTAATGAAGTATATGTAATGTATATAAAAGAGGTGAAATAAATAAATAGCTTGTTACTTACTTACAAATATTTTCATAATTTCTTGAATGAAATTTCAGTACTGTGTATCCAACAGTTGACTTCAAGAAAGAAACGGTTGCTTACTGAGAATTTTTTCATAATTTCTTGAAATTAATTTCTACATCGTTTATCTAACTCGCAAAAACAATAAAGAGTTTGTTACTTACTTAGAATTTTGTCATAATTTCTTGAACGAAATGTCTTTTTGTTTATCCAACAGGTGAATTCAAGAAAGAATTTGCTACATAGACTGAGAATTTTTTCATAATTTCTTGAATTTAATTTCTACATCGTATATCTAACTCGTGAAAACAATAAAGAGTTTGTTACTTACTTAGAATTTTGTCATAATTTCTTGAATGAAATTTTCTTTTGTTTATTCAACAAGTGAATTCAATAAAGAATTTGCTACTTATTTACAATTTTTTCATAATTTCTTGAATGAAAGTCCCGTATTGTATATTCAAGAGTTTACCTCAAGAAAGAAATTGTTACTTGCTGAGAATTTTTTCATAATTTCTTGGATTAAATTTATAAACACGAGTTGACTTCAAGAAAGAAATTGTTACTTGCTGAGAATTCTTGAACGAAATGTCTTTTTGTTTATCCAGCTGGTGAATTCAAGAAAGAATTTGCTATTTACTTACAATTTTTGATAATTTCTTAAATGAAATTTCTGCTTTGTGTATCCATGAGGTAACTTCAATAAAGGATTTGTTACTTATTTAGAATTTTTTTATAATTTCTTGAATGAAATGACTGTTTTTTGTTTATCCAAGAGGTGAACTCAAGAAAGAATTTGCTACTTACTTAAATTTTTTTGATAATTTATTAAATGAAGTTTCTGCATTTTGTATCCGAGAGGTGACTTCAGGAAAGGGTTTGTTACTTGCTTACAAATTTCTATATCGTTTATCTAACTTGTGAAAACAATAAAGAGTTTGTTACTTACTTAGAATTTTGTCATAATTTCTTGAAAGAAATGTCTTTTTGTTTATCCAACAGTTGAATTCAAGAAATATTTTGCTACTTAGACTGAGAATTTTTTCATAATTTCTTGAATTTAATTTCTACATCGTATATCTAACTCTTGAAAACAATAAAGAGTTTGTTACTTACTTAGAATTTTGTCATAATTTCTTGAATGAAATTTCTTTTTGTTTATTCAACAAGTGAATTCAAGAAAGAATTTGTCACTTAGTTACAATTTTTTCATAATTGCTTGAATGAAATTACCTTATTGTGTATCCAAGAGTTGACTTCAAGAAAGAAATTGTTACTTACTGAGAATTTTTTCATAATTTCTTGAATTAAATTTCTACACAATAGTTGACTTCAATAAATAAATTATTAATTGCTGATATTTTTTTAGTAATTTCTTTAATTAAATTTATAAATCGTTTATATATTTAATTAAAAAAATAATTTTTTTTTTAATTACTTTTATTTTGGTATAGTTTTTATTTATTTCAAAAAAAAAAACACGAAAGTGATAATAATATTAAAAAAAAAAATCCTAACACACAACAAGGTTTTTTATAAGGAAATGTTTTTTATTGAAAAAATATTATTGCAGTAAATGCATATTATTAAGCTATTTCAAAAAACACTAAATAAAAAAAGATATAAAAAGATAAATTAACAAAACAATCAAATTAATTATTCAAGGCTATTTTTTATAAAGAAAATATCATAATTAATTTAATTTATTTTATTAATTGCTTGCAAAAAAAAAAATGAAAATACTACTACTAGTAACAACTCACTGCGCTACAAAACCATCTGTACTAAACCGTGCGAGTTTATCATTACTGAACTCCTATTTATTAATTTCATTAATTTATTAATATTCATTTTTAATTCTGTTGAAGTATTATAATAAAACGCTTCATCCAATATTTTTGTAAAGCAGACATAACGTCATAAATAATTACTTTACTAAAATAAATAATTACTTTACTAAAATAAATTATTACTTTACTAAAATAAATTATTAATTTACTAAAATAAATTATTACTTTACTAAAATAAATAATTAATCCAGCAGGTGAATTCAAGAAAGAATTTGCTACTTACTTACAATTTTTTCATAATTTCTTTAATGAAAATTTCTGTATTGTGTATCCAAGAGGTGACTACAGGAAAGAGTTTGTTACTTGCTTAAAATAGAAATTTTAAAAAGAAAATTAAGGGTTTAAGCTTAAATATTTTTTTTTCTTAATTGTTTTAACAGATTTTTTTTTTTTGATAAAAAAAAAAAAAAACAACAACAACAAATGTTTACATAAAAAATAGTACTTAGAGTTCACTATTAAAAATCCACAACCGAGGGTCCCCTGATCTTGGATAGTTTTTAACATGTCTTATGGATTTATCCCGATCAGTTATGTTCTTAGGTATGCACTGTGCGAAGAACCTAATCTCCTTTTCAGGACGGTGATAGCCAACTTCAAATTTAGGACACTTAAACTATTCTAGATTGAAAAGTGTAATCATAGGGTCACACTTTTGAATTAAAACGTATCGTCTCTGTGCATGTGTCGTCTTTATGTGTCGTTTATGTGTGTTTGTCCTCTCTGTGTTTGTTTCGTCTCTTTGTGTCTGTCGTCTCTGTGTGTTTTTTAAATTTTTTAGTTAATTTTCGGAGACTCTGGGCGGGTGGGCGCCCCCAAATACTGTCCCAAAGTCCTCTCTCAATTTAGCATTTGTTCACGGATGTCCAACGTCTCTAATCACTTTCCCAATAGTATCTATTCGTTGTCGCAGCTTAGTTTAGAAAATCTGAGCCAATATCCACTTTTTCAAATTTAGGGTCACTTGCCTGAGACTCTGGGCAGGTGAGGCGGGGCACTTCCAAAAATTTGTCCCAACTTCCACTCTCGCTTTATAACTTATTCACGGATAACTAAAACCGTTAACATTTATACTGTTGCCATAGCGTTAATCATTCCATGCTATAAACATATTAAAAAAATATATTTTTTTTTTTTTTTGTTTTTTCCATTTTCACAATTGGTTACCGAACGAGTTAATTTCCAACGCGTTGCATTCAGGTATTGACAAAAAAAATCCCTGATAGTTGGACCCAAAAGCTCCAATATGAACACTGACTAAGACCCCAATTCTGAGCTAGTGAATTTCAACCATTCAGGCTGGTGGACTAAGACCCCAATTCTGAGCTAGTGAATTTCCACCGTTCAGGCTGGTGGACTAAGACCCCAAATCTGAGCTAGTGAATTTCCACCGTTCAGGCTAGTGGACGAAACTTGTAGCAATTCACCTCCTGGAAAAGTCCCTCCCCATGGAAAATTCTCCTTGTGGAAAATCTCCTGCAGTGAACTCAATATTTGGTACTTACGTGTTACCCCCCGACAACACTCAAGGAATGAAGTTAAGTTAATCCTAATCGAAAATCCTAAAACATGATAAAAATATAATACTTTAGTAACCAAAAGATTCAAACGCTCCCTGAGCTAGTGAATTTCAACCATTCAGGTTGGTGGACTAAGACCCCAATTCTGAGCTAGTGAATTTCCACCGTTCAGGCTGGTTGACTAAGACCTTAATTCTCAGCAATTGAATTTCCATCGTTCAGGCTAGTTGACGAAACTTGTAGTTCGACACTTCCTTGACTATTACCTCCCCCATTGACACTTCTCCATGTGTAAAATCCCCTGCAGTGAACTCAAAATTTTGTACTTACGTGTTACCCTCGACAACACTCAAGGAATGAAGTTAAGTTAATCCTAATCGAATATCCTAAAACATGATAAAAATATAATACTTTAGTAACCAAAAGATTCAAACGCTCCCAAAGAGATACACATAGCCCAAAGAGACACACACGACCCCTATAACTTTGGGGACATTGAGCATTGAATGGAGCTTAGTTGCCCCTTCAGTTTTTTGGTCGCTTAAACAGGGCACTAGAACTTTGTCCCAACTTCCACTCTCGCTTTAGAACTTATTCACGGATATCTAAAACCGTTAACGGTTAGACTGTTGCCCTAGAGGTAACCATGCCATGCTCTACACACATACCAACAATATATTTTTGTTTTTTCCATTTTCACAATGGGTTCCCAATCGAGTTCATGTCCATCGCTTAGCATTCAGGTCTTGACAAATAAAAGCCCTGATAGTCGGACCCCAATGCTCCAATCTGAACACTGACTAAGACCTCAATTCTGAGCTAGTGAATTTCAACCATTCAGGCTGGTTGACTAAGACCCCAATTCTGAGCTAGTGAATTTCCACCGTTCAGGCTGGTGGACTAAGACCCCAATTCTGAGCTATTGAATTTCCATCGTTCAGGCTAGTGGACGAAACTTGTAGCAATTCACCTCCTGGAAAATTCCCTCCCCATGGAAAATTCTCCTTGTGAAAAATCCCCTGCAGTGAACTCAAAATTTGGTACTTACGTGTTACTCCCGACAACACTCAAGGAATGAAGTTAAGTTAATCCTAATCGAATATCCAAAAACATGATAAAAATATAATACTTTAGTAACCAAAAGATTCAAACGCTCCCAAAGAGATACACATAGCCCAAAGAGACACACACGACCCCTATAACTTTGGGGAAATTGAGCATTGAATGGAGCTTAGTTGCCCCTTCAGTTTTTTGGTCGCTTAAACAGGGCACTTGAACTTTTAACCCTCTCCCCGGATTCACCCCTGTCAGTAAGTGGCAAGGGGCTGGGTTGAGGAGCGTAATTTCCTATGGGACAGAGGGGACAACTGCCTTTCTCAGACCAAATTTTCACCCCAGACCTCATTTTGCCCCCTCCTCCCCCCCCACCCCAACTGAAATTTAGTTTCTTCCAAAATGTTTTAAAAACTAATAAAAGAAACTAGAGTATTTCACGTAAAAAAAAATCTAACAAACGTTATGGTAATTTATCAAACCTTAAATTAAACAAATAATAGCAAAGATTAAACAACCACATATTAACTACACTAATACAGATTTTGGGATGATATGGAATGGAGTCATTTGGGGGTGTGGTAGGAGATCTCACAACACTGTTCAAATAGAACTTGTGTATTATAACGACCATCGACCCCATGAAACTGAATCCTAAGCTTCTGAACTCCTCCATGCAACTGAACCCCTCGTGCTATTGAACCCCCCATGCAACTTGACCTCATTTAACTAATCCCCGTGTAACTGAACCCCTGTATAACTGAGATCTTTTCGCAAAAAATTCGCAAATCTCGTAAACTAAAGAAGTAATTACCCTTTTCAACATTAATTACCCCTTTTTTGCAAATGCTCGCATATCTCATTACCCCTTTTTGTATATACAAAAAATAATTGCAACCCCACGTGCTATTGAACCCTCCATGCAACTTGACCTCATTTAACTAATCCCCGTGTAACTGAATCCGTATGTAACTGAGATCTTTTCGCAAAAAATTCGCAAATCTCGTAAACTAAAGATGTAATTACCATTTTCAACATTATTTACCCCTTTTTGCAAATGCTCGCATATCTCATTACCCCTTTTTGTATATACAAAAAATAATTGCATTACAACGAAACAAGACACGCTGGTTTTATAATACAGGTTTAATTAATTACGTAAATCTCATGACAAAGAAAGAAATCGCTTGAGTCCTCTCGCAATAGCAAACCAAACCAGATTATACCCACTTAACCAGATCAAAAATGAACATTGAAACTGCGTCATTCCTGCTCTTAAAACAAGACGTGCTGGTTTTTTTTTTTTTTTTTGAGCTTATCACCAAAAAGGCAGTGAACTTTGAAACTTTCCAGAAAAACCTGTTTGGTACGGGGGCCTTGTAGAATTCAAAAGACCTATTCTACTCATATGTCTCCTCTAAGTGTGAACGATATAAAGACACTAAAGAAATGCAACAAACATTACAATACGCTAGGAAAAGGCAACGGCCTTTGCTTAGAAACATGGTTTTTATTTGATCTGAATGTTTATTTATTCTGTTTTATTAATAAAAGGGTAAGGGGCCGTATTCTGGTTTGTCGATGCTGTGACGATGTATTGTAATAAGTTATTGTCGTAGTATTGTCACTACCGTATTTTTGTTACTTCGAATAATAATTTGTAAACGGGCCTTTGCTTGCCTTTTGACTTTTTTTCTTTCTCTAGCCTGGAAAAGTGAGCATACCTGTTCTCAGGGGAATTATATCACCTTAATATTAGTCCAAAGGTCGTCCAAGGAAAATGCAAATATAGTGGCCAAAAATGTAATTTCATCCGATTGTATGCGTGTTTGCTACGAATTGACCACACTTATCAGCAAGTCGGTCTTTTTTTTTTACATGTATCAAAAAAAATTTGTGATGAAGATATAAGCATATGTTGTTTTCAGTTAGAATAGTCTTATTGTTCTCCAAATAATACACAATTATGCACTTTCTTTGCCCTTTTTCTCCCCCAGGAAAAATGTCTTACCGACATGCAACAGTGTAGTATATATTTGGCTGTTGGTTTAATGGCACTAATTCACGAAAATGTAGGGGGGGAGGCAAGGATTTTTTTTTTATTTTGTTTTAATGAAGATTCAAAAAAAACAACATTGAGCAAACATACCTAAAACAGGGGGGTAGCTAGCGGCGACTTCGCTGCTTGGCCAAATCGTTGACTAATCTATCCAAATCCAGTTTCTTTACCTCCTATTTTTCCATGGCCATTATCATGAGATCACCGAGTCTGTCGTTTCCCATTGTCGATCGCAGATAATCCTTCATATGCCCTAATGCTGAGGAGAATCGTTTATTGCTGGCACTGGTCACAGGCAAAGTAGCAACTAGCATAATTAGTTTTAGCACTGCAGATTAGGCAACTGGGAGGTCGGATAAAATTTCGATAGCTCGAAGAAGATCCATTTTTGAAATATCACTTTTTGTGTGATCCAGCTTTGCAAGAGAGAGCTGGGATTCTATGGCATGGTCATCGACATCGATAATCCCTTGATAATGAAACAATCCTTTCCACTTTCGAAATTTCAAGAAAATCGGAACTTGAGGGGTCGAAAGTAGATAAAGCGTCGAGCATTGGCATATTTTACATGAAACGTTGGTCCATCTCACTCGTGAAACGGTCTGTTACCTCAAAGCATAGAAGTTTACCGGAGTGTGATTGAGCTGGCTGACTGGTATTGCATTTACCGGTTGTTGAGTTTAAAAGAAAGTCTTTGAGACGAATGGAAATGGCTTGATTCCTGGATATCGTGTAAAGCCAAGAATTCGGATATGCTTTTGCTTAAGTCATTCAATTCGTTATCATTTCTTAGCCTTTGGAGTGTCTCATATGTCCCAGAAATCAGTGCAAGTGCCTTATAAATCAACAAAATTTCAGATTGAAGTGGCTCTAATAAATAATTTACAATGACAAATACTTTTTCCATTATGAACAAAGTTGAGACAAAAGAGGCAGAGTTGATTTGTCAAGTAGTCCTTTTGCCTCACACGCTGCCTCGCCGTTGGAAATATCAGAGACTGTGGCAAGCACAGCAACAATACAATCAAACCTTGCCTTCGGAATAGAGCGGACTGCGTAAAAGAAGCGAGTCTGAACGGTCCTCTCAAGCTCCAAGACCTTTTGCCCGCTAATACGCTGGGATTCCATAAATAGCTCGTGTCGAGTATTACTGCATGATATAAATGCGTAAAGTCTTTGCGCCACAGAGAAAAGTTCTGAAATTTAGCTAATATTTTTAGGCAGTCAGTCAAAACCAAGTTTAATCTGGGGTCGTGACAGTCTATATAAATTGCATGAGGTACCTTCTCCCTAAACTTTGCTTGAACTCCTTTAAATGCCACAGTCATAACGGAGGCTCTGTCATAACATTGGGCAATACACCGCATCAAATATAAACCAAGCTTTTCTTTAGTCTCACAAATCGAGGTGGATAAGCGCTCGGCGTCTAATTTGTGCTTGTGATAGTAGCCGATTGGTCGCTCCACTACTTTTCCATTTGATATGTACCTCATTAGGATCGATAATTGTTTTTTTCTAAAAACGTATTTTGTCTCGTCGACATGAATATCGAGGTAATTAGCTGATTTTACTTCTGAACTAATGTCTTGGCGCAAGGCATTTCCTATCAGTGTAGCTGCGTCATTTTGGTACTGATGACTGGAATAGTGACCATATCGGTGCTGTAACTGGGCCTTCAGCCTTTTGTTGCCTTTAGAAATTTCCTCCATCAATTCAACCAAATTACCCCGGTTTGCAGATGTTTCTGATTCGTCATGACCCCTCAAAGCAAGACCCTTGCAACCAAGAAAGCAAAAATGTACTTCACATGATCTCTATTTTCCTGAACCTCTTGAGATCTGGATTGAATTAAGGGTTCGCTATAGATCTTAAAGTATCAGTACTATTTGTCTTAAATTCCGTCTATGCTGACATACAATGCCTGTGTCTTTCAGAACCATCAAGTTGCTTTAATAGAGCAGAACTGTCTTTCCACTTCCAAAATCCTGACTTAATGAAAGCCCTTTTTCCAGCAGTTTCTCCAGCCCTAAGAGTCCCCATAGAAAAACGGGGGCAAGAAAGACAAAATACGGAATCCAAGTTGTTTAAGTATTCAATCCATTCAGAAGTCTTATAGTAATTTACCCTGAATTTCCTTCTGTTAGAAGTGGAAGCCGGATATCTCTTGAGAATTGGTTGAGCTGGTTTGTCGTGATGCGTCGTAGAGATATCTGAGAGAGGTTCTTGACTGCTACTGCAACCCGCAAGGGGTTCAGGGATGCAGACTGAACTTTCATGTTGACCTGAGCCAGTTATTTTTCCGCTTGTTTCTAAAAGACTGTCACAGGTGGGGGAATTTATCTCCACTAACCTGACACTTTGAGCGCTGACACTATTGCCAGTTTCGTCATTTTTCTTCCGCATTTTCACCAAAAAAAAATCCAAAGTTTGTTTTTAGTTTTGAATGAACCCTACTCAGAAATCACATTTCCGGTCGAGGATTGGGTAATAAAATAGGGTAGACGCGCTCTTAGGTATTTCAAAACAAGGTCGTCTCCTAATGGTAGAATTAGGGTGGTACAAGAGTGGAAAAGACGGGACATTTCAAAACAAGGTCATCAAAAAGTAACAGTGCTATTTAAGGGGATGCAGTACGATAAAGATTTGCCTTATCTTGTCCATTATAACTGTTTTAGTTTGTGTAGTCAAACTATTTAGAATTATGTGGGCGGCCTTGATATAACTTGTAGAACTTAGATAATAGATCTAAACAAACGAGAGAAAACTAAAAGCCGACACCGAATTTCCCAGATATCTTAGAAAAACCATTTAATTTCTTTCAATTTGGGCCTAATATAGAGATATTCAGTTTTGATGAGACTTACATCATCATGAAATATGAATTCCGTTTTTTCTAGTTGTGCAAAACAATGCACAGGGGCAACTAATAAAAACGACCAGTTAGCCAGTCTCGCTGGTTTAATATAGCACATAACTAAAATAGAAAATGGTTGTGAAATATAAATGAAAGGTAATTTTCAAAGTATAGGGGGGAGCTATACCTCCTCCCCCGTAATTGGTGCCTCTGTGTTGTTTATTTCTACTTTTTCTTGTCCTTTTCTTCGTCTTCCCAGAATAATCTATGCTTATTTAGGAACCATAAGAAATACAGTTTTTTAATTGAAAAACATCTACTATATTTACAAAACCTGTTAACTCAATGGCCTAACCACGGGAAGAAGATCTAGAGTCTATACCCGTCCTAATATAAAGAGCTGGCATTAAGGCATTATATTCAGAAAAGCCAGTTATTTTGCAGCTATGATTAAGTAAAAATTTAACATATGTTAATAGCTTCATCTGAAATGTTAGTTTCAGAGGTTTTAATTAACGATTTCTGAATTGATTGCTTATAGGCACTGCTTTACCTTAGGACTTGGGATAACTCGAAATTTTGCTTTCATTCTGCATGTCATTCCTGAACTCCATCCAATCATTTTCAAATTCCTTAAGGGCAGTTTTTGAAATCTTACCAAAATTAAAAATTATAGCCAAGGGATTAGGACCTAGTTCGTTCACAAGTAAGGCACAGAGGAAGGACTAGAGGTGCATATATTAAAAGTTGGCGGACTCAGAAGCATACACGACAAGATTTCGAAGAATAGTGACAGAAACAGAAGCAGAAATTCCTATTTATCAATGATAGGCAGTGTGGAACCCCTTGAATGTCGCTCCGAGAAATGGTGTAATCAATTGAAAACAGGTTTTTGTGTCTGTAAAATGGAAAAGCAGACAAACTAGTTAGAAGTGGCAAAGAGATTTGAGTCGTTGAAGGATAGCTAAATTTTAATTCTATGTTCCACGTGAAGTCAACTTAAAACGATGCAGAATCGTAAATTATCATGGGTTTTCTGAGAAAACTGAATCATAAAAGTCATATTGAAGAGACCAGTGGCACCAATCGATGAAACTGCACCGAGGGGCAACATGTATTTTCCAGATTGAGGGTGGAGGATTTTTTGTTTTTAATGAAAATGCCAAAAAAGGAATTCCTTAATGACAACACTCAAGAAAGATATATTTAAAATAAAAGAGGAAGGTAAAAAAGAATCTAGGAATAGCAGGGGCGTCGTTTGCTATGAGGCAGGGGACAACTTTCTCTTCCAGAACCAAGTTCCCCTCCCCCCCCCAGCTGAAATTTAGTTTCTGCAAAAAATCTTGTTAAGACTAAGATAGGCCTGCATAATTCAAGTATCCAGAGAAACAGGTCAGTTTTCTTTAGTATATCTTTGCCTTTATGGTAATGTATGACTCATTTTTCAGTTTTCACTGTCATTTTCACTTGATTTTGGGAAAATTGGCTCCAACTTTGCCACCAGGATTTTGACAAAGTTACGCCACTGAAGGGTAGGCAAGTTGCCCTCTTCTGGAATTGATGAGAAATAATCGATAAAAAGAGAGCTAATGGGATCATAACATTGATGGGTGGTTTACCTATTTTTTTTTTACGGAATATAATCTATAGGGCCCATTGTATGGCCTTTCTGAAAAGTCAAACTTGGTTAATGCTAATGAAGTAAAATAAAATAGGATGAATATATAATACTTTCTAAACAAATTTGGGGTATATATTTATGCACATTAGGGGGTGGGGGGTAAAGCATAGCATATATTAAATACGTAACCTAAACTAACCTAACTTAGGTACCTTCCCCCCTCCCCCCTATACCCCAAAAAACAACAGTTTAAATATCGTATACGCAATGAAAACAACGCTATCATGTATTACTCTATAGCGGTTAACCCGTCAAAAACGGGTTTTTCGTGACTGGTTTCCTTGTAAAGGCCCATATAGTGCCCAAGTACCCAATTTTTCACTAAAATAAGTAAAATTAGTTATATATTGTATCAAGCAGGGATCCAGAGCTTTGGTTTTTTTTTTTTGGGGGGGGGGGGGGTACAGTGCCAAAAGGAAAAAGTGTAACACCCCCCCCCCTTCCCTTCTCCTATTTTGTTTAAAATAATTGAATCAAGGCCGGGTTTGCTATCTACGTAACGCAACGGGAGATCACCTGGCTCACTTTGTCGCATGCGCAAGGCATTGGGAAACTTTGTCGAGGACGTGATGCCACTAAACGTCGATATCCGTTGGCCAATCAGAGGTGACCCCAGTCAAAGGGAAGGTTATGCGCTCGTTGCCTGTTACATATGGTGAGTTGTAATATTTTCGATTGCTCTTTGATGCCATCATTGTGTTGTGAGCTTACAATATAAGATGAATGGATAATTTAAGCGTCTGGACACCAACGTGAAAGGCTCCTATAGAAATCGGACAAAAAAATATATAGAAAATCTTCTCTCAAAATACAATGTTCGGGAACACGCTCATTTTTTAAATGACAATGTATGAGGATGAGGTGGTTATTTCTAATGTTGTTACCGGTACTTTTGGCAAAGGTACTCAAAAGCAAAGAAAAAGAGCAACGAATAAGAAAAGGCCTGGTCAGTTGGATGGGGAAAAAGATAAGCTTTGGTGATGCTGCAAAACCTATCCCATAATCAAGGTGAAAAACAGACGCGGTAAAAGATTGGCAGAAGTTAAACAGTGCGTTTTGATACAGTGGACAACAAACTCTTGAGCCAGTGTAATTTTTTTTTGTCCAATTTTTTTTTCTATCAGACTAGAAGAGAACTTAATCAAGTTCACAATATGGTGTCAAGAAAAAAAGGACAAATGGGTAAAGACGGTTATAAATGGTGCTAGTGTACCTAGCCCTAGCAGCAAGAAATGCATCTTCCAAAGAATATTACTGCTCAAAGGACCTCGTTGAGGTACGCCAGAAAGTAGTTCGCCTTATGGTGCCCTGCAACGGGATCCACATGTGAGAAAAGTAAATTTCTTTACAGTAGGATGCAAAGTCATTCGGCATTAAGAGAGATGCAACCTTGACTCTTATAATAGATGACAAGTCGGTATCTTTCTCACAACTCTAAGCTATTTCAGTGGCACCAAATCAGGCAGACATTATATTGATGGCAGATGAATTGGAATCATTGTCAGGGTACTTCGTATAATGCTCTGTGGCTGCTAGCAATGAAGTAAACATTTATAGTGTTAGTGAAGGAGCCTTGATTTTTGTCAGGTTCAGTGATGGAAATAAAACTATTCCATTTGGACTTATGTGTTACGTTCACTTCATCTATGTCTACGTCTCCCGGGAGAATAAGTGATGCCAACCTTTGCATTCTTATACAGACCACAGCACTGTCACAGTCCAACCTTGTTGTCTTGGGTCTGCATTCCCTTGGGCTCCTCCTAACAGCACAGGAACGTTTCAGTCTTGTGTTTATAGCACATATCGTCTTTGAACAATTTTATTGCGTTGATATGTTTCATTGTTTTTTCCAGAAAACGATCGATTTTTCAGTCCTTATGACTCGTATATAGTACTCAATAGCATAATTTAGAAAGGATTCTTAAAAAAAACGTTTGAGGGGGGGATCGCCCCCATCACCTCCCCCTCTTATCCGTGCTTGTATTTTATGATGATCGTCACAGATATTAAGGATGAATCCATAATTTGACTCAATTGCTAGTTGACTTTTTCTTTTTGGGAACTGGCCATGGAACACTTCTGGCTTTAAATTAAAAGAAGTCCTCAATGTAAACACTCAAAAAAGATATTTTTAAAATCTAGGGGGGGGGGGGTTAAAAATCTAGGGGTAGGCAAGTTGCCCCTCACTTTAATAAAATAGAGGTAATGGGATCATAACATTGATGGGTGGTTTACCTATTTGTTTGGCAGAACATAATCTCGTCTAACCATCATCCTAGCTAACATACCACATATGCATAACATATTTGAAAATTATTCACTAAAATAAGTAAAATTAATCAATATATTGCATGATGGTCGTCATAGATGTTAAGGATGAAACCATAATTTGACTCAATTGCTAGTTGACTTTTTCTTTTAAGGAACTGGCCATGGAATAATTCTGGCTTTAAATTCCTGTTCAGAGAATCCCAACTCCTCTCTGATTACTGCGAACTGCATTCTTGATTTATTTGTAGAATCATAAATTGAGGGTGACCATCCATGACCCTTGCCTGGTTGAAAGGGAAAGCTAGAAACGCTGTGTAAATCTGGTTTACTTTACAAGAACAAATCAAAACAAACTTTTTCAAAGAAAATTGAAGAGCTATATTGAATCAAAGACAAGGAGGAATAAAGTTACATAGCAATTCAAACTTAAAACGAACAGAAATCGCTATCAACGAACAAATAAGACCCAAAGCGAAAAGAAATCATAGGCAGCTCAATAGGGCTGCATATGACAAGGCTTCAATGCATTATTTATTTTTTTGATTTGCTTTTCCCACGCCACTTTGCATGGAAAGAGTCGTCGTAGACATTTGAAGAAGGCTAGTTCGATTGGAAATCAAAAGTTTTAGTGCCCTTTTTAAGAGTCAAAGGTAATTGGAGGGATGTCAGCCTCCCCAAGCCTATTTTAGCTTGCCTATCACCAAAGAATTGAAAAAACGCTAACAAAATAGTTGTGAAAACGACCTTAGCTATGAACATCACTGTGATTGAACATAGGCTAATACGCTATAAAGATTTTCAACTGAAACTGTTTTCTCTCATTGAGGATTTTCCAATCCTCAGAAAATTTGCATCAACAACCTGTAATTAAAATACTATAACCCAAATACCTAAAATAAAAATTTGCACAAAAGAATATTGAAAAATTCCTATTTTAATTGGAAGGGGGAGATAGAGTCTCTGAAGTGAAAAACTGTACAATAGGTTTAACTATGGAGGCTTTGATACCGCGTCTTCATCCCAATCTAATACCTCGTCAAAGTTCTGGTTCTATGCTTTTGGTTTATGTTTGTTTACGAATGAAACAGTCTTTCTTGTTTTGTTTTTGTTGTTTTTTTAATGGCAGAAATCCATTCAGTCAATGTTGCTTGAACTTTTGGTGTCGTTTCTTCTTTCAATATTCATTACGAATAAATGGATGTTGAACTGAACAGTTCGTCCTGTTTTTAGTGTTCGCCGGTAATTTTCTTAAATTTAGTAATTTTTCTTTTGTTTTAGTCTTTCTTTTATCTCAGGACATAGTCCTAATATGGTTTAATAAAGTACGTTCAATTCTAATAAAGAATAAATTTATTTTTTGACTGGGGAAAACAATTTTTGTGGAAATATTTACCCAACAAAAGCAGGTGAATCAAGTTGAATTTCACTAAACTTTCTAAATATAAAATTCCCTCAGTTGATTTAGTTTTAAAGGAAAAAAAACAAGAAATTTGTGTATAGGAATGTTACGAAAGAAAATTAATAGTTATTTAAGCAGTTTTGAATTTTTATTTCAGTTGTAATGAAAATGGACAATGCTGACGGAGAAGGTCTCTGCACATTTAAGAACGAGACTTATGCCCGTGGTGAAAATTTCTTTGATGGATGTGAATATACTTGTGAGTGTGATCAAAACTCTGAAATTCTTTGTAAGGTAAGCAAAAACACGCATTGGGACAAAACTCTAACAAGTCCCGACGAGATTTCTACTTACTTTAATTTGTTGCGGGAACAGATGGTAATACCTCACCCGGCATCCTGAAGACTCCAAAGCTTCAAGTCCCGCCTAATAACCCTTTATAATAAACCTCTTTTAAATGAAGGTTTGCTGCTAACAATCGTAAAATGAATTTCCTTCATAGGATTTTTTAACTATAAACTGTAGGTGGTGACGAATATTGTGTGGGTATCACATTAAAGCACTACTTTCTGAGTCACACCAAATCATGAGCGGTTGGCTGAGGCTTGACGTAACGGGATTCGATGACGTAATGGGGCAAAAATAGTTTTGAGAGAAATTACTGAGAGGTTACTTTAGTCTATATTACTTTCATCTATATATTTAGTCTATAAATAAGTCTATATTTAACTTAGCCAAAGGGAAAAGGAGAGATTACTTGAGTCTATATTACTTTTGCCTATATGTTTAGTCTATACATATACTACTACTACTACTAACAACTCATCGCAGCACCAAGCCGCCTGAGGCCAACACAGCTACGCACGCTCCTCCTCCACCCCAATCTATTCAAAGCCTCCCTTTTTACACCCGCCCAGGAAGTTCCCATTTCCTTCAAATCTTTCTTTATGACGTCCTCCCACCCCAGACGGGGATGACCTGCTTTCCGATTAGCCCTAGATGTTTGGCTAAAAAGAACAATCTTCGGCAATCTGCCATGCTTCACCCGCATTACATGCCCTAACCCCCTCAACTTTTCTTTCATTATAGACCTAGAAAGCGGTCTTGAACCACATTTTTCATATAGCCAATTGTTTGAAATACGGTCAGTCAGCCGGGTACCCAAACCAATCCTTAATATATATATATATATATATATATATATATATATATATATATATATATATATATATATATATATATATATATATATATATATATATATATATATATATATATATATATATATATATATATATATATATATATATATATATATATATATATATATATATATATATATATATATATATATATATTATATATAGTTATATTTAAGTCTATGTGCAAATAGACCAAAGAGAAAAAGAGAAATTACTTTAGTCTATGTTACGTGGTTAAAAGTGCAGTTTAATATAATTTGTTTACATCTGTTACTTGTTTTCTTAGGCCAATCAATTTTTTCCTTATTTCTAGAGAGACTATTAATCCCACCTTTTAAAACGGGATTGGCATTAAAATCTCCTGTACTAAATTTTCAGTCAGTAAAAATACAAAAAAGTTTTTCAATCGCAAGATTCTTACAAGTAAACTCTCAGTTTCTCAGTGGTTTTACCGAATATTATCTGAATTTTTAGTCTAAACAGTCTTTTGAAAAATAACAAGATAGATGTAATTGGAGGCTGACCAACAAAAAGATCCGAAATTACCCTGAAACCTCCTGATTACAGCTGTAGGCCAATTTTACCTAATGAAAGTTTTCTGATCTTACTACCCTTGAATAAAAACAATTGTTTTTGAATCTATTAGATCTGCAGGACTCTCCGTTTAGTTCCTAGGTTTGTATTATAATCAGGCTTCATTCTCTTCAGGTCAGAGGGACAAGAAAATTGAGGAAAATATCCTCAAAATCCTTATCAAATACGTTTCTGTTGGTGGAAGGGATAATCGCTGAATTTCGTCTGCAGTAGTTAGCATTAGTGATATTGTGTAAGTGGTGGGCATTATAGAATATGTTTGTTGTTTTAGCGTTCGTGCCTGAAAATTCCTTTCTGAGACAGAAAACAAATTCAAGAATATAGGCCGAAGTTAAATTTTTAAAGTCTGATAAAGCAAAAAATAAATATTATCAGTATTTGAAAATTGGGCTTGGCTCGAAGATCCAGGACTTGTTGTAATGGGAGATTAGTATTCTTCATTTAACACTGAAATCATTTTCTAATTCTTCCTCTTTTTTGCTCTTAATAAATTAAGAAAACTTTTTCCACAAAACAAGTTTTTCAAAAAAAAAATTAAAGAACTTCATTAAACCCAAAATGAAAAAAAAAGAATCAAATAATCTACCAAGCATATAAGTACCACAAATCAGTATCAATAAATAAATGAAACCCAAAACAAACAGAATTGAAAATAAATAACAAAGTCAAACTCAAAACGAGCAGAAATTAATATGAGTAGGGTTCTAAACCCCTATGCTTTCTAAAAGCCAGAAAGTAATTTGTACTTTGCTGAAAAAAAATTTATATGATATGCATATGCTGATATTTATTGCGTAAAATCTTAATTAATTTTTGATTTTTTAAAGTTATAAAAGTCAAAACATTTAAAAGATTTTTTTCACTAAAGTACAAATTATATTCTGGCTTCTAGAAAGCATATGGGTCTAGACATAATTTCCAGACCTTTCAACTAAGTTGAATAAAATGGCTATCTAAAAATTGTGATTGGATGTTATTGTGGAAAAGGTGGGCGTGTGAGGGGGGCTAGTTGCCCTCCAATCACTTTCTACTATTAAAAAGGGCACTAGCCCTTTCAATTTCCAATCGAATGAGCCCTTTTTGAAGTTTCTGCGACAACCCTTTGTATAAAAACATCAGGCCCCCAGGGCATAACCCCCCCCCCCCAAAAAAAATGTTTGTTTGACCTGTAAAAACGTCACAAAAATGGATATAAATAAATTTTGAATGCGTTTTTTTTCAAACCCCCCCCCCCCTTCCCGAAAAAAAAATATTAGAGTAAAACTCCCTCCAAAACAAATCCTGGGTACGGCCTTGCTGAGGGGCGTGGGGGGTTTGTCATCCTCAAAGACATAATTTCCAAAACTTTCAATTACGTTGAACAAAATTGCTATCTCAAAATTGGATTGGATGTGTTTGGGGAAATTGTGGGCGCGAGAGGGAGGTTTGTTGCCCTCCAATCACTTTTAAACTATTAAAAAGGACACTAGCTCTTTCAATATCCAATCAAATCAACCCTTTTTGAAGTTTCTACAACAACTCAAAGACCTAAGTTCTAGAACTTTCAACTACGTTGAACGAAATGGCTATCTCAAAATTTTGATTGCATGTGATTGGAGAAATGGCGGGCGTGAGAGGGGGGTTAGTTGCCCTCCAATCACTTTCAACTATTAAAAAGGGGACTAGCCATTTCAATTTGCAATCGAATGAGCCCTTTTTGAAGTTTCTACGACAACGCTTTCTATAAAACCTTATATGCCCCCAGGGCATAACTTACAACCCATGCCCTGGGGGCTATGGGGGGTTGTCATCCTCAAAGACCTAATTTCCAGAACTTTCAACTACATCGAACAAAATGGCTATCTCAAAATTTTGATTGGATGTGTTTGGGGAAATGGTGGGCGTGAGAGGGGGGGGGGGGGGTAGTTGCCCTCCAAGCACTTTCGAATTTTAAAAGGGCACAAGCCCTTTGAATTTCCAATCGAATGAGCCCTTTTTGAAGTTTCTACGACAACGCTTTGCCCCCAGGGCAATATGCCCCCAGGGCATAACTTACAACCCTTGCCCTGATGGCTGTGAGGGGAGTATTCTCCTCAAATACATAATTTCCAGGTCTTTCAACTACGTTGAACAGAATGATTGTCTCAAAATTTTGATTGGATGTGTTTGGAGAAATGGTGGGCGTGAAAGGGGTGTTAGTTGCCTTCCAATCACCTTCGACTAATCAAAAAGGGCACTAAGCCCTGGTGTAAAGAAACAAATAAATAAATAATACATTGTTTCAACATCGTTCTTTACTTAGGCAGCGCTATTGTGCTGCCTATGACTCTCTCAGGAAAAAGAAAATTATGTTGGTTTGGCTACTTGTTGCCAAATACTACATTTTCGGTAATCTAGTTTTTTATTATGCTATTAAGGAACCTCATTTGAAGGAGTGTTACTCATTTTGTTGCAGGAGTTCAGCCAAGTAAACGTTTTATAAAAACCCTACATTTTGAAAAGTAAGCATCGTGCTTAGCTTTACATGGCTACTGCTGCTACCGACAACTCATGTTGCACAGAGCCATCTGAATTCAACACATCTTAGTGCACCCTCATATTCCATTCAACTCTGTCGAAATCTTCCATCTTCACTTCCTTACATCAAAATTCTACGTCCCTATACTCTTTTCATTGACTTCTTCACATTCTATTTGGAGATGTCTTGCCCAAAAGTACAGTTTTCGGTCACCTATCTTCCTTTATCCTTAAAATATGATTGGATACCGTTTTTCATTATAACCCTATAAAGTGGGACCGGGCTCCCACTTCATACATCTTTTTTGTACAACTTTTTTGTATAACTTTTTATTTTATAAAAGGTCGTCCGGACGGGTACAAAAAACTATTCTTAGACAACAAGTATCGAGCACATCTAGCACATCTTATTCTATCTGTCAAAGTGCCCACGTCTCGGAGCAATAGTTGACGACTTTTCATTACGGTGGCAACTAGTATCCTAATTTAAGTTCTAAGGCTTTCTATGGTTCCTAGCTTTTCTCAACTGTAGAAAAATAACGTAAGCCTATTTTGTTGTTAAGAAAAGGTAGGTCACAAAATCTAGAGATCCCTCCTCCAATCGATGCTACTGCTTATCGTCTCCTCTTCATCCTCATTTATTTCTAATTTTCTTAACCTTAATTTTAAACCCGTTCTTAGACCTCTGGAGTTTAATAGCTGCTTGGCTATGCCCCTGAGACAGGTACCAAAGAAATGCGGCTTTACAGATATATTTCTTGTCCAAATAATTTTCTTGGAGGAAATAGGGTACCAGATGGAAACAAAATTTAAATGTCTTTGAAACACCGCAAAGTGTTCAAAGCTTTTATCTAGGTATAATGACGATAATTAGTTCATCAATTTGCCATCCTACTACCATGCTCAGTGGACATGCCAAGCCTCTGCTAATTTAACTCTAACCAACCATGGAATAGATCACCTTAATTCTATTCCCTTTTAAAAAATAATTACAACCTGAATGTAACCATTAATCCATTTATTCACAAGACTACAGTGCTAATCATGTGAAAAGGTGTAAGAAAAAAGTATGAAGCTATCCGAGAAAAAACAACCAGCAAAAAGCAGATAGAAGAAAAAAGAAGAATTGAAAATACTTTGTGCTATTGTCTCACTGTTGCATTATCGTTTTTGTAATAGATAGAAATGTAGTTTGGATGTATTTTTTTAATCTTCTATTTGCACTAGAGATGGCTTTGTAAATTTCTTTGCTTAAATGTCTGCGTTTTTCCTATTCCAGTCCTTGTAGATACTTTTTCCTTTTTTATTTTTTTTTTTTTTTTTTTTTTTTTTTTTATTATCACATCTAGCGAGTCTAGTTTCAGAACAAACAGAAAATATCGATGTAAATTATTCACCCGTCAGTGATAGTTGTATAAAGCAATATGAAATTAAAGGTATAAACTTGATAGCAGCAAAAAGCAGTAGACTTTAAAAAGAGAAGAAAAGTAGAAATATTTAATACGCCTTGAATTTTGGTATGAAATTCGACTTTCTTTGAGAAGGGAGCAATTTACGAAAAAGGTAGTAGTAGCCTACATGGATCAACTCTAAAAACATGCAAATCAGGCCTGGATAACAAACAGTGTTTTGATCATTATCATTTACACCATGACCATATATTTCGATCTTAAACTTTGCCTTTGATTCTTCTGTTCCTCCCAGGTGTCAGAACCGCCTAGGGTGTCAAACAAGCGACTCTGAAACTTGCATCTGTGACGGTATTTTTCTACTCCGGTTCTGAAGAGGCATAAAAGTATCGTGGATGAGCTACCCAAACAGATAACAGATAATACAGAATGCGTATTTAAATAAGCAAGCAGGTATTCAGCCACCAAGCATCTATAAAAAATGATGGAGGCGAGGGTAGAATCAACCAGTTTAGATATAGTCAGATATAAAGACGGGTTTGTTCCTGTGTCAACTGATCCAAACACCTAAAAAGAAACTTTAAGAAAGATATGCTAGCGGCATGGTAAAAATCCAAGGAGCTTGTGAAAACACCATGCTGTCTGTGGCCAAACAGCTCGTGGCAACGAACTCTAAATAGGGAACGACTCGTGCCAGTATTACCCGGAACTCTAAAAAGCGAGTTTTGACATCACTATAATACATAAAAAGACTTTACTTATTACGGTTATTCTATTTATGTAAAATGCATCACGTTTAAAGCTACCCACCAAGGTTGTGAGCCTAATAAATTTGTCTGACTTTCGAAAAAATGGCAAAACACACCCATAAGGACAAGTGATCTTGACGGAAATCACACTAGAAAATTCAGCATATCAGAGAACCCTTCTGAATTTTTTGCAGAAATTTGTATTTTTTCTTTGAAGGATGATTACGGATGTGTGTTTCTTTTGTGTCTTCTCCCAGGGATAATTGTATCGGACCAATGATCCTAGAATAGCGGGAGAGGACTCATTTGAACGGATACTAGAAGTTCTGGTGTCCTTTTTAAGTATTGAAAAGATAGTCCAATAGCAAAGTGGTCTTTTTTGGTGCAAAGCAAAAATATCGACCCAAATAGGGCCAAAAGCTTACGAGTGGAAATTCTGAGAAAGACAATTGACTGAAAACTGTATAAAAATTGTATACTGACCTTTCTAGTTTTAGACGTAGTACTGCTATATGGTAAAGCATCCGTTTCGAAAGGTGCTATTAGTCTGTATAAAATAAATGGTTAATATAAGCATTTATAAAAACCAGAATTATACGTGCTTTTTTCCCTAGCCTGGATTTTAGGAAATTAATACAGGAATAAAATAGTTATCAACTTTTTTTGAAACTTCTTTTCTCGAGTACGAACTATTTTGCTCTGGTTAATTTTTATTTAAGCAAGTCAACTCTGAGTTTCGCTCCTATATGGTTTTTGAAGCATTTCAAAAGCTCACACTCCAGATTCTTGTAAAACAATAAACTATAATCTACCACCAAGGCTTTTAAAAAAAGCTCTTACCCGCACAACTAACTGTATAGCCACAAATTCACACTCTTACGAACGCCTGTTGGGCTTCTCGTAAGGGATTTGGGCGTAAGGGATCTCGTAAGGGATAAATTCACTTATTGCAGCAAAAGCAAAAAAATAGGTTTAAGAAATTATCTTCGTTACTTTTGTAAGTGAGAATCCAGCTTTTGATTTCTATACTTTGGATTTATTTATTTTGGTCGAAAGTCAAATTAGAAGCAAAATGAGTTAGAATAACCTGTATAATTGGATTATAAATAAATACTGCGAGTTAATACTGCTGCTACTAACAACTCATTTTAGCACAAAACCACCTAGTGCCCCCCCCCCCAAAAAAAACTACGCGTATTATTTCAATCTAACTTTGTTTGGACTTGAGAACAAGTTAAGGTAGCAGTATTTAACACCACCAGTAAGTACTACTACAGCTAGCAGCTCATCACGGTGCAAAGCGTTCTTGAGGCCAACAAAACAGCGCACCCTACTCCTTTATCCAGGGAAAAGATTCACCCACGTCTGAGTTCTGGGCCAAACATCGTCAATAAGCCCCAACAAAAATGAGTGCAGGCATGATGCGCGTGACTTGGGGATAAGAGCAATCTTTCCTGGAATGTACTGGATAAAAAATAATAAAAAGCATTGACTTGTGTCACAACTTTTGGATCGCCTTGAGAGGAAGAGGGGTGAACCTTCGGACCCATCTCTAGGAAAATAGTTTAATCCTTTCAGTGTTCAGGCATGACATAGGAAATATACTTACACATTCAAATTTGAAATGTCAAAGCTTACATTGCATTATATGTTTAAGAAGTCAAAAATAATAAATTTGCAATATTGCTACAAGTTAAATGTCGCGTAGATACAATTTGGACCATTTTTTTCTTAATCCAAGAAGTAACGGAAAAGAAGTGGGAATTATTTATGTCTGCTTGATCTTGGAGGAACAGTTGTGACCCAGCTGCATACTAATCGCCCAAATCCCTTACGAGAAGCCCAACAGGCGTTCGTAAGAGTGTGAATTTGTGGCTATACAGTTAGTTGTGCGGGTAAGAGCTTTTTTTAAAAGCCTTGGTGGTAGATTATAGTTTATTGTTTTACAAGAATCTGGAGTGTGAGCTTTTGAAATGCTTCAAAAACCATATAGGAGCGAAACTCAGAGTTGACTGCACTTTTTGAGTTGAAACCCCCAAAACCTGAACCACTGAAAGCTCTTTTGAAAGCAAGCTTCAACTAGACACAACTACAAATTTATCTTAAAAAAATCGTAACGAAACGAAGGTCATCTTTTAATAATTACTAGGCAAGTACTCTTGTTTGGGGCTGGGCAGAAGTAGTATACGGAATTTTAAATAGCAATAGCTCAACAAGTTCAACCAACGTAAACACTATTAATTTCTTTTTGTGTTTATGGTACATTTAGTATATTTTAAGCTGGCCTGCTTATGCTGCAATTTCATCAACTTTCTGTTGGTGAAAAAAAGTCACGAAGTCCTTGAAAAAAATGAAATGATGTTATTGAATTGGATTAGTATTGACAAAGCAAAACAGAGAAGAGGAAGTTTCACACTATTAGCGTCGTTGACCACGGTTATATTTGTTCATGGTCTTTTAATGTTAAAGGATCAGACTTAACACACTATTTTTGACTTAGTAATGAGCGAAGTGTCTCATATATTATTACTATTTAATAATATTTTAACTGCTTTTTATTTATTTAAACTAAAAACTTTGGCATTACCTCAAAAGAAGCAAAATGAAAATTGCAATGTCTTTTTGTGGAGCTGGAAACAATATGAGGACATCTTGTCTCCTTGCACATTACAATGGATCAAGTAATCGAAATTCTGAAAGATGTCTTGCTGAAATGATAATTAACAGATTAAAATAAGGTGACTCTTACATGACATTATTGATTAATTAGATTTTAAATTAATTTTTTACCGAAAGAACATTATATGATTCTTTTTTCGCCTTTTCAGCCAAGATGTGCACCGTTGCCAGACACTATTGAAATGGGATGTACTGTTGTTCCTGATCCATTTGATGACTGCTGTTCTATGGTTTCTTGTAATAAAGATCAAGGTAATCCTTTTTTTCTTGTTAAAATTAAAGTGAAAACGACCTTACATATAATTAACATTTATTAGCTGTCGACCTAAAAATAGTACATAGATAGAGAGCCTCAGATGTAACTATACTGGAGTATAAACTGTGAACAATTTGTGTGATTCTCAAAATCGATATATGCTTTCATAAGCAAAAATATCACACACACAGATGCCCTCTAGAGGCATATAAGTATGATCATCCCTGGGGAGAGGGTGTTAAAAAAACACATCAATTATGCAAAAGAATGCAGGAACATCCAAAGTAAATCTTATAAATATGTGCCTGCCTACTCCCCTATTATAGGCGTTTAAACATGTTGATCACCAAGGACTTGCACTACTAACTGCACTAACTAACTTGCACTAACTGCACCAAGGACTTGCAATATCAACTTACAGCATAGAATGCATGAAAAACAGCTGAATATCTAAACCACCTGGGAATATTCATCTTAGGGAACAAATTCGAAACAAAAGATGCAAATCTTGTGGATTTAGGAATATGTCTAGGGATATAGTCTTAGGGATACGACCCCAGTTTCAAGATTTGCATAATTTTACTATATTTATGCAAGGATCGTCTTGTGGGGCGAAATGCAAACAAATTCAATATTTAAACACCAATTCACAATTACTGACCCTATTTACACATAAAAACAACGAAATTAAAAACTAGCGTAAAGCACAAAGCTGCACCTCTTTTCAAATCAGTGCAACCCCATAAAATAACTTTGTTGTACCATTTTCCCAAAATACTTGGTAAAAAACAGCAACTTGTTTCATCGTCACCGTCTAGAAAAGAAATGGATTTTACCATTGCGCAGTGAAATCGGCCAAATGTTTTCTGGAATTTGTTTAATGCTCAGATATTTCGAAATGTGAACTTATATTTTTTAAATACGTTTCCATATTAATATTATTTTGTTTGTGTTTTTGCAATAAAATAGATAAATAAAGAATAAAAATGGGACCAAGTTCAAGAGACTTGCCTAAAGATTCCTAGCCCGAATGGAAAACCGTTCATCTACTTCAAATTCAACACTTGTGAAAATATTGTGCCGATTATAGCTGGATCAAACAGTTGGTCGTAACGAACTGCAAGTAAGAAGCAACTCGGCCAAAAAGTAACAAAAAAAAATGTAATTTTGATAACAATAGATAAATAAAAAGAATTGGTTTCTTATACTCATTCATGTTACACATCAAAAGCTACGAGCCTGAGAAAATTTACGTGTTGGGGGGGGGGGTTGAAAGTTCCTTGATTATTGTAGGAACGATAATTTTTAACGGAAACGCTTTTTAAATGACAAAGCATTGCGATAGAAATTTGAACATAATAACAAAGAATGGGAGTTTGCTTCCCTCTCATTTAGGAGATTCGGTTTTATTCTTTATATCAAATACATCTAAATGAGCCCTTTTGTCAAAACATTGTTATGAAAAAGTTAAAATTTATTGAAAAGAATGTGGTCCGAATAGGACTATGATACTTCTCACACATAGGATAATAAAAAAAAATTAATATTAAAAACAAACATAGGCTACATTAAAAAAAGGCAGTTTGGCGCTAAAGCTGTATATTTTCCCCAATACTTCAGGAACGAGTATTCTAACTTGAGGACATTAGGACAATCAGTTCTTTTTTGCAATGCCTGTAAAAGGGAAGGGGAAGCTATTCATGTAAGTTTGTTTTAAACAATAAAATTTCTATGTAAAGTTTTTGGAAAGGCAATATGTAATAAAAGGCTTCCAATTGCCAACTGGCTAACATTTGTTGCACTCAACTTTAAAAAGTGCTTACTTTTTCTTAACCTCTAGTTTTTAAAATAGCCGCAGTTGAGAAACAGACTATTTCTGGCTCTCTGACAACAGAGTTATAGATCTAAAAAATAACAAAATAAAATCTACCATCTACCCAATTTTTCCAGAATAATTTTTTTCCCGGTATTGAGGGAAGTAGGATAAGCATTTTCAAATAAGAGCTCACGCCGCAAAAAAATTAATAATATATAAATTCATAAATTAAAACACAAAATAAAAAAATACGAAATATAAGTTCCAGTTCTAGCCAATAAAACTTCTATGTACAATTTTTGGAATGGCAATGTGTAAGTAAAAGGCTTCCAATTGCCAACTGGCTACATTTGTTGCACTCAAAAAAGCTTCCAATATTACACCACTAGTAAAGCTTAACCGAAGGGAGTAGGGTGAAGCGAGGTTCTACACCGTCATATATGATGGTCAATCAATTTTAAACTATCCTAAGCCGAATTAACAGTCTCCAATGTCCAGAAGCCATTCCGGTGCGTGGGGTCGCATTTCCTGAACATACATTCAGTCCACTAAAATGAACTGTTATTATGGTTGTTTATTAAGAAAATAAAAGATTAGGCTGTACAGTGTTGTAGTGTTTTGCCTCTGCTATTAGAATGGAGTTTGATGGGTCTTTTTCGTGGGGGAGGGTTACCTAAAGCCCCTAAAAATGTAATTTTATGCCCACTTTTTTTAACTTTCTGTGAGAGATGCTACATGCAATCATCTAAGTGAGGCAAGGGGATTCCAGGTCTATGCGAATGAACTCAGTGTTGCCCTGTAATTATCAGTGATTAAACAAATTATGGAGATCGACAGAAGACAGATGAGGAGTAAAGGGGAGGGTGTGGTACTTTTGATATGATAAAATAATCTATTTTAGCATGGGCGCCCATAAGCTGAATTCTAGGGGGGGGGCAAAAATTGTCTAAATGGCACTTTTAATGCTATATAAGATAAATCTCTGACCAAAAATATAAAAATAAGGCAGCATCATTCAGCCAGGGGGGGGGGGGGCGGGAGCCCCCCCTGCACCGCCCAATGGGTGCCCATGTATTTCAGTGATCTTAGTAGTCTAAATTACCTGTGTTGTGAAGTATCACCCCCCCCCCCCAAACATAGGATTAAGAGCTAACGTATATAAACTTACCTAGTTTGCCCCGTTTAGTTACAACCCACAGAGCTAGTTTTCATTCAATGTCGATTTATATGGCTTCAAATTTAATTTATTCAGTGCTAAAAATCGCATATCGAATATTCAAAGGTAAAATTATTAATTCAGGCTCGAACTTCGGCGACGTGATAATAAACTGGAGAGATCTTCAGTAAAAACATCACGTTTAATAGTAATTTCTTCTGCATGCAATCTCCCTTTTTTATTTTGCTTGTATCTGATTAATGGAATGTAAGTCAACAGTGGGAATCAGAACTAGCAACACACTTAGGAGGGGGAGGGGGTATCTTTTTCCACCAAATACTGAAACAGCCACTATTACTCCTAGAACCTCTCAAATCTTTCATTTAATTGTTTTCTTTTTGCTTCTTTTTTGGGGGGTTTGTGTCATGCCCCTTCGCTTCTTGATTTTGGGGGTTTGGATAAATACGAGGTTTGAGAGGGGGGGGGGGGGTATATACCCTCCGATCACTCTGAGTCTTAAATAGGGCACTAGAACTTCTTATTACGAATCCAATGAGCCCCCTCCCAAGTTTGCACGATCACCTTTTCTACATATACCTTATATGCCCCCAGGGCACAACTTACAACTCTTGCCCTGAAGGCTATGGGGGGGGGCATCCTCAAAGACATAATTTCCAGATCTTTCAATTATGTTGAACTAAATGGCTATCTCAAAATTTTATGGGATGTGTTTGGGGAAATGGTGGGCGTGGGAGGGGGGTTAGTTGCCCTCCAATCACTTTCAAATATTAAAAGGGCACAGGTTCTTTCAATTTCCAATCGAATGAGCTGTTTTCCAAGTTTTTTCGACAACAAATGGCCATCTAAAAGTTTCTATCAGATGCATTTCGGGAAAATACGAGGTGTGGAGGTGGGGGGGGGGGGTATTCACCCTCTGATTACTTTGGATCTTAAAAAGGGTACTAGAACTTCTGATTACCAGTCCAATGAGCCCGCTCCGAAGTGTATACGATCACCCTTTCTATATGTACTTTATATGCCCCCAGGGCATAACTTAAAACCCTTGCCCTGAGGGCTCTGGTAGGGTTGTCATCCTTAAAGACATAATTTCCGAACCTTTCAATTATGTTGAACAAAATGGCTATCTACAATTTCGGATTGGATGGGTTTGGGGAAATGGTGGGCACGGGAGGGGGGTCAGTTGCCCTCCAATCACTTTCGACTATTAAAAGGGGCACTAGTCCTTTCAATCCCTAATCGAATGAGCTCTTTTCGAAGTTTCTACGATAACAAACAGCCATCTCAAAATTTCTATCAGATACGTTTCGGGAAAATACGAATTATGGGAGAGGGGTATCCACATCTGATCACTCTGAATCTTAAAAAGGGTACTATAAAAAGAACATCTGATTTCCAATCAAATGAGCCCATTCCGGAGTTTCACGATCACCCTTTCTATATAAACCTTAAATGCCCCCAGGGCATAACTTACAACCCCCTGCCCTGAGGGCTGTGGGGAGTTGTTATCCTCAAAGACATAAGTTCCGGATCTTTCATTTACTTTGAACAAAATGGATATCTCCAAATTTTGATTGAATGTGTTTGGGGAAGTAGTGGGCGTGGAAGGGGGCGGGGTTAGTTGCTCTCCAATCACTTACGACTATTAAAAAGGGCACTAGGCCTTCCAATTTGAAACCGAATAAGCCCTTTTTGAAATTTTTACGACCACTCCTTCGATACGAAGTACCCTGGTCTAAAAAAAAAACATCGCTCTTTACTTAGGCAGGGCTATTGCGCTATTGTGCTGCCTATGATTTGCAAAATAGATTACACAGTCTCACAAGGATTCACTCTGCAACTGTTTTCGAATATCCAATAAAATATATTGAATATTTACTAACAAATCATACAGTTAAGCAATTTGGGTCACTTTACACTTCTTATAATATGATAAATTATATGGGCGCGGGTATCTCTTATGTTGGTGACATGCATTCGTTCCAAAGTTTATTCATTTACTAAACAATCCTGTTATTAGTCGGTAGTATGAAATCCAAATCAGAGATGGGGCACCATACACCTTGTATTTTGTTCCCTTACCAACAAAGAGAAATGGATACCTCCAGCGAAGAGTTTTCGCTTTAAAAGATACAGTAATCGTCTTGTATTTTGTAGGTGCTACAACAAGTACAAGATCTCCAACCGCATCAGATGGCTGCACTTTTAAAGGTGTGACATACAGAAAAGGCGAAAGCTTTTTCGATGGCTGCGAGCAGCGTTGTCAGTGTGTGGGTTTTGGTGACGTCGAATGCACTCCTCGTTGTTCTCCTCTTGGGCAAATCAACGCTGAAGACTGTAGGGTTCAACAAGATCCAAATGATCCTTGCTGTTCAGTTCTTTCCTGCTCTCATAATAATACCAAAATAGCCTCGGAATTACCGTTCACAACCTTAGCCCCAACTACAGTGGGACCAAAATTGACCGTGGAATCAGATGAAGTGGCAGTCGGAGAGGCAAAGACATTTAACGCTCAGTTGATAAGTACTACGTCTGTACCAATTTTGATGGAATCCAAAATTAAACCTTTAAAAATCTCTAAAGTAGAATTGGTAGATAATAAAAGGATCAGCATGAGATTTGCCTTAAGTTCTGAGATGCTTGATGAAATCAAGTCACAACCAGGTTTTCTTCGAGTTGCAAGAAGTATGGATCTTGAAAATTGGGAAACTGAAAATGTGGATCCAACTGATTTGATTCAAGATCCTAATAATCCTGGACAAGCGGCCCTGGAAATTCCCGTCTCAAGAGAAGAGCAAGAACTTTACCTTCGAGTAGAACTTGGAGTCTCCAGCAGCAATACAATCGCTGTAGAAGCTAAAGCAACAGGTAACCCTTAAACCTTGATGCATTTAGGTGCAGTTATAGCATATATTATTCTATTTCATTGCTTGTGCCTAGCCAAAAATTAACGAATTAATGCAATAATAAAGACTAGATTAGTCCTAATGCAATCGTGCAAAAAGGTTGTTTTCTGTCTCCTGTTCGATTTTTGAACTGATAAGTAACGGGACGTTCACGATGCCTATTCCACATTCAGCCCTAATGATAACAGAGCAAAATAGGCCTTTATTTTCAAAATATTGACGAGAGAATGGTTTGATAAAATTTTTTTTTAATCTGCAAAATTAAATTTCAAATAAACAAAGGAGCCGAATAAACTGAAATTGTGAAAACTTAATTTATTTTATGATTGGAAGATTTTCTTATAAGGTAGCCAGTAATATCATACATAATTTTCAACTGGACATTTGGGTATTTTATTTAGTTGAGCTTGGCATTAATTATATTTTCGTGATGATGGCTCTCATGGCGTAGGAGCTGTTTGGAATTACCAATTGCGACAAATGTTAGTAAATACAATGGACTAGATTTTTCCACCGTCTAATGAAAATGTATCTTTTCTTGTCTAAATCTACTATATTCAAAATTTAATGCCTGAAGATAATGCCACTTATAGTGCTATTTTTGATCAACAATGTAATCGGGGGAAGGGGGTAGTATCGTATCATCGATCATATATTTCATCAATATACTAGTATTTTAATCTCAATATAAATATTTTTGAAGTTTTCTTTTTTGAATGGTATATACATGAAGATGTCTATTGAATCCTTAAAATATCCTTTAAATTTCAGATTTTTGACATTTTGTTTTTATTAATTAATAATAAATAAATCAAGTAGTTTTACTTTCCAATTTAAATTTTATTAAAAAACGCTCCTGTCCTTCAACTAAAATTACGCTATAATCCCCCCCCCCTTCAAGTCAATGTTAATTGTGGCTGTGTTTCATCTGTACCATGAAAGAATTTTTATTTTTATCATCACTGAAATAAAAATGAACTTTTAGTTCCAAATTTACTAGCCTTCCAGAACCCCATCCCGTGTTACAATAAACTTACAAATGTGCCAGTATGTAATTTGAATGAGTTTCGGAAAATAAACGTCGGTCGAATCACATTACCAGTAATAAAAACATCTTAAGACAAAAAATCAAGCAACAGAACCGTTAGTCACAGGAGTCAATGGAAACATCTTAAGGAAAAAAATAGGTTGCCGCATTTGCATACTCATTGATCTGTGTCTGACTCAATTTGTTACTTTATTGTTATGGCTATGATTAAACAGGTTCTGGATTTTAAACAATTGCTATTCTTTTGACGTTTAGATTTTCCTCATTTGTCCAGAATGCGACAAAACGCCCAAAGTAAAAGAAATGTACAGTAATCGCTATCAATCATGATTAAAATTTGCTATTTTCCACAAATAAGTGAAATCCCACTTAGTTACTATAAATTCCTTTCTTTCATTCTAAAATATTATATTTCTGATAGGTTAAAAAAAAACTATTATATACAATTTTTTTTTTTAACAAAATAAAAATGTAATTAATACCATGTTGTCACCACAAAGTCATCCCTAATAACATTTTTTTCAGTCAGGAAATGATCATAGTTTGGGTATGTTCCAGACAAGAAGAAGTCGCTTGTAACTATTATCACTTTAGTTCGATGCGGAAGATGTCAAATATATTATTTAAGTGATTCATGTATGTCACTTTAGAAATTCCCCCCGAAATCACAAAAAAGCCTCAATCAACACTTCTTAGCAAAGGAAAAGTAATTCAAACATAATGGAGGATTGATTAAATATTTGAAGCATACATGACTTGTATCACTTAGCTGCTAATCTCACTTATTAAGTACTCATAAAGTCAATTAGGAAGTTGACTTGACTTAATTCCCGTCCGGCATTTGTGGCTGTGTTGGCGCTTATTCTCTCCTAAGAAAACTGTGAATGTGGTAACAATATGTCACTCAGTCAGGCGCTAGACGAAGTAGCTGAGGGAAGTTATGGGCCGAGAGATTGTTTGCCCATCTCTTACAAGGTTAGCGGCTGGGGCGCGTGTCAATTTATTTTTGTGATTCGAATGTGATTTTTGGAAGCTGGTTGGCCGACATTCGCTGGATATGGCTAAGCCAGCGGAGTTGTTGGCTTCTGACCCGGTCCATGATGGTGCACCGACAACGGAGTAGTTTTCGGAGGTCTTCATTTGAGACTCGGTCAATGTAGGTAATCCCCGCAATGCGTCTAAGGCATTTAGTTTCAAAAGCGGAGATTCTTCACTCATCATCAGCCTTTATTGACCAAGTTTCACTTGATTATGAAGCTATTGGGATTTTGAGAGAGTTGGAGAGTCGCAACTTCAGAGAAGTTGACAGAGTCTTGTTTTTCCAGATTGGCAAGAGGTTCTTGAAGCTGGCGCATGCCAGCCCGAGTGTTCGTTTGATCTATTTCGAGCAGTCGTTATCAGAAGTTAGGAGGCTCCCTAGGTAGACGAAGGAGTCAACTATTTCTACTGTCTCTCCTTTAATTGTTAGCTGCACGTTTCTTGAAGCAGGGTCTCCAGACACCCGCATAACCTTATTTTTGTATGTATTAACGACCATCCCAAAATCCTCGGTTGATGACACTAGTTCGTCGGTGTCAGCTTGGAATAGATGCTCTTGACTGTTGAGTTTCTCGATGTCATCTGCGTATGCCAGTTTATCAATAAGATTCCCTCCAATCTCTGCACCGTCAACAGTTTCAGCAAATGATAGCGATGCGTTGAGGAATAGGTTAAAGAGGTGGGGTGACAAGAGGCAACCTTGAAGAACGCCCGTTGATGTCAGAAACTCCTCTGTCAATCCATCAGGCGTCTGGCCTTGGCTGACGATATCTTGGTAAGCTTTTCTTAGGCTGTTGGGGCTTCCGAATGCGCAAACGGAGCTCAGACATGACTAGAACGTGGTGCGAGTTGAAGTCGCCACTGGCTATGGAGACTGTCTTCAGTACTGATGATTTCCATCACTTGCAGACAAGTATGTAATGAATCATGTTTGCAGTGCAGCCGTCAGGGGATCTCCAAGTAGCTTTCCTTCGTTCTCTATGACGGAACATGGTGTTCGTTATAAAAAGTTCGTTATCTCGACAAAAGTCGATGAGCATTTCACCCCTGTGGTTCTGCCGCCCATGCCCGAATCTTGCAAATTATAAGACAAAAAAAAGACTACTAAGAAAATCAGTGATAAAACTATCGCTTTTCATTTGACATAGGTAAATTCACTGCTATGTGGTTCAGATAGTGGTTTGTAGTCAAACAGATTTTCCCAAATTAATATATCCAACTTTGGTAATTCAATATCATTTATATTAGGTCACTAGATTAAAATGCTGATATTTGTGTAATGAGTGGTGAACTTTAAAACAAGTCATTGAGATAGTTTTGTAGATAATTAAAATTCTACCAGCTGATTTTCATACGTTGCTTTGTATGTGTCAACTGCGTTTTGTTATGCATAAAATAATAATTTATTATTACTTTTTTTTAAGTTTTATTCTAATCTAGAATTCCATAAGCTGACCTGGTAGTTACAGCATCCAAGAAGAGTTGGACATGATATTGGAGAGTTCATTTTTAGCGTAATTTGATAATGAAAAAAACAAAAAACAGATGGAATCATTCAAGGAAATTAGTTTGCAAAGTAGCAGAAGAGACGAAGGTTCAAAAGGAGCTAGGAAAGTTATAACTTTAAGCATGGTAAATAGCGAAGGATATAGCATAAGAAACTTCTTAGTGAACATACTAAGGGACTAATAGTAAAGAAACGAAAGTGGAGTAGACATTTAAGTATGAATTGAAGAATAAGTTGAAGTAAAGAAATATGAAAAAGAAAAGGTTTTATGTTATGGAATTTTTGGCATAGAAATTTAAAAGAAAGTCTTGAAATTTAGACGATTAATTTTTAGGGCACTTGAATAGGTAATACTCGGAAGATACATCCGTTACTTATCTCTATGACCATCTATTCTACTTTGAGATCTCTACCCCCTTTATGTCTTTAACGTTGTATGACTCTGTATTCTATTCTTGTGTTTTGTGAAGTACATGCGGACAACTTCAGGACAGCCTCTATATTGAGGCACGTGGGAATTATTTTTTTTTTCCATGTCTGTTGTCTTTTCCTATTCACAGATACTTTAGTTTATTATTGTTATTCTTGAATCAAGTAGTTTTTCGGTCGTGTTTCTTTACCTATTTTTTCATGCTTAAATTTTCGAAACTGTTAATATTTTATTCAGGCAGTAAATTTCATTTCGACCAAAATATTTCTTCAAGCATTTCGTAAGTATACTGAATATAAGTTAAAAATTTTTACCTTGACAGAATGAAATTTATTTGACAGTATGGTCTGAGAGAGGGTTCATTAAAACTTTTCTAACGGCATTTGATCCTTTACGCAGGCATACCAAGAGAAGGTACTGGGTGCCTATTCAATGAGGTTATTCCTATTGGCGTTATTCATACTGACAATTGTGGTCTGCGATGTAGCTGCACTGAGAACGGTAGAGCGGTGTGTGATTATTCTTGTGAAGCTGATCAGAAATCAGATTGTGACAATGTACAGCGTTGTAATGATTATGAAGGGAAGCGAACGCGCAAATCTCTTGCAAGGGTTGAGGATACTCCTGGCAATACTAAATTTGCAGACAAGGAACAAAGTCAGTTTGAAGGTGGGCGATTCCCTTTGATTGACAAGCTTTTGAAGGAGCTTGGAAATTCTTCAGGTATGTTAATTTAGCTTTTAGAAACAAATTAATTTTAATTTTAGAAACAGTGATATAACTGTCATTCAGCCATCCACGTCTAAAGGCCCTAAGTAGCTGTCCACAATATTTGAAAAACATATTCCACTACCCTAAACAGGCAATAGCACAGAAAGGAGAGGAGCACTGGATCTCCTACCCCCAAAATTCAGTAATTTAAAGATTTTATATTTGTAATCTACAGTGCTCCTATTGTATTGCCGTTTTGACAAATTTGCTCCTCCCACCCGAATTAAATTCTTACGCAGGCCCACATGACGTAAGTTGCTCATAGAAATGTCTTAGTTGGGTTTCCACTAGAATTTCTCAATAAAAGGAACTGCAAGAATCATTATAGTGCTATCTTAAATTTTATCATTTCTAGTTTATTTTTACATAAATAGACTATTTATGTAAAAAAAACATATATGTTTTTACTGCAACCGAAACTTTAGATGGAAACTTTAGAGGTCAAAAATATTTTAAATGAAAAATATTTCAAAAGCTAAAAAATAAATATGGATTGCTATATAACCTCATTCCCTACTATACCGTCCCCTATTATTAAAACATTTAATGTTAAAATGCTAAGCTGCTTTTGTTTCCAAGATTGATAAATATGTCGCATAATCAGCATTCTGAAAAGAGTGCTATGAAGTAGTTTTCAAATGTCAGTTCTTTTCAAATGTCAGTTCTTTTCAGAACAGTTCGTGGTAACGAACTGTAAGTAAGGAGCATCACGGCTCAATAGTAACCAAAACTGTAAGAAACAGAGTCTTGATAACAACAGATTCATCAGAAGAATTAAGTTTTGATGCTTAATCAAAATATATAAAATTCAAAGTTAAATCTTATCCATCAAAAGTTGCGAGCCTGAGAAAATATGCCTATTTTTCAAAAAGGGAAGAAACACACCTATGAAATCAAGTGATCTTAGTGAAAATCGCACCATAAGATTCAGGATATGAGAGAACTCTACTGAAGAGGTTTCAAGCTTCTATATACAAAAATGTGGAATTTTGATTTTTTTTTTTTTTGCCATAAGCAAGATCACGGATGCGTGTTTATTTGTTTGTTGTTTTTTTTTCCGCAGGGATGATCGTACCGAACCAGTAATCCTAGAAGATCGCAAGATGGCTCATTTGATCAGAAATTAAAAGTTCTAGTGCCCTTCTTAAGTTATCAAAATTACTGCACGACAGTTACCCCCCCCCCCCCCCCCCCTTTTTACCAAAAATTGTCCGATCAAAATTTTGGGATAGCCATTTTCTTCAGCATGGTCGGAAGATCTGATAGCTATGTCTTTAAGGATGACTTGACCCCCACAGCCTCCAGAGAAGGGCTGCAATTTATGACCTTTTTCCATTGCTTACACAAAGTAGGCTATTGGTAAATATAAATATATTTTCGGGGGGGGGGGGATTTTTCGGTGGGCTTGATTACGTCGGAGAATCATCTCGCGGAGGATTTTGTGGGGGAAGAAAATTTTCCATGGGAGGGGAGCTGGATTTCCCAGCATTAATTAAAAAAACTATAAGAAATTAAATACAAAAAATAAGTGTTTTTCAACTGAAAGTGAGGAGCAACATTAAAACTTAAAAACGACCAGAAATTATTACGTATATGAGGGGGTTGCCCCCTTCTCAGTACCCTCACTCTTTAGGCTAAAGTGTTTTTTTTTTAATTTATAAAAAGCTTATAATTCTATTTAAACGGTTCTTGTGCATCAGGAGTCATTCTTAAATAATTGGAACAAAAAGTCAAACTTTAGCGTAACGAGAGTGGTACTGAGGAGGGGGAAACCCCTCATATGCGTAATAATTTCTGTTCGTTGTAACTTTTAATGTCGCTCCTTACTTTCACTTGAAAAAACTAGTTTTTTTATTTAATCATAAACGAGAATACTGGTCTTGCATGATTATTTATGTAGGAAAATCTGTGGAATATATATTTTTCTTAACAAGATAAAAGTAATAAAATTATAAATCACACAGTATTTTTGTGGTTTATTATTATTGATTCAAAGTTCGTCAAATCTTACTCCAAATCGTACTTGTGCACGTCAAACAGTTTTCTCTCCCAGTAGGGTTTTTTATAACTACGCACAAATTCCATTAGCATTTTAAAAATTTCACTTTTTTGTGTTTTCGAATCCACTCTCCCTCGGAAAATACTCTTCTGCCCCCGTAAAACACTGACTGTCTCGGCCCATACTTTTAATGGGATTAATCACCCTAATTTTACTGTAGACGGGGCTACTTCTGTTTGATTTGATAATTTTTATACGCAGTTTTTTTAGTCTTTCTTAATTTGTCAGTGATGTAAACATGTTGGAATTGAATCGGCAAATATTTATTTCAGTATCAACACCTGATCCCCTTGAGGACCTCAGCATAGACGCCCTCGCAGAAATTTTGGAGCCAGCTGTTGATGAGGAATTGAAGCTGGAAGCTGCTCCCCCAGGTTTTTGTACCTATAAAGGTCAGCTCCATAAAGCAGGTGCGGAGTTTTATGACCGTTGTGAAAACTTTTGTACGTGTAACGAAGACGGTTCAGTAGATTGTGCACAAATTGAATGTCCATCTGATTTTGGTCTAGATCTAATCAATCCAAATTGTCTGGATTGGGAAACACAGAGTAAGTCTAGAGAGCCTCCGAACTGCTGTGAGGAGCCAAAATGCTTGAATGACGGGAGCTGTGAATTTAAGGGAGAAAAGTTCAGAAATTTCGATGAAATCCCTTCATCTGTGAGTATTTTTCAATCAGTGTATTTATTATTGTTTTGGTCCCATCCAAAAACTAAAGATGATTTTGGTAACGTCCGTAGAGAATGGAAACTTGAGACTTGGGTTTCTGGTGATTTAACAGAGGAAGATAGGAATTGAAAACTAGTAGCGCCGCTGACATTGTAGTACCTGATAACCTTATTGGGTAGTTGATACAATTAATCCTTAATGCTATAGTATTAAGGTTGAAATATCTCTGTAAGTGATATCTAATCATCACTTCTTTTATCAAGAATTATTATATTTACAGTCATAATCAAGTTTGCACAAAGTAGGCCTGGGTTAGCTTACGAAAAGCTCGACAGGTTATGTAGAGTAATTTTAGACCTATTGATGTCAAGATTCTGCTTTCTTACCTTCCCTATATTTCAAAGTACTCAAAAAGTTAATTATGTAGCAGTTTAGGGTCAAATGGAATCGCCAAGCGCTAGATGGCTACGTTGATTTTTTTTTTCCTCGACATTAGTGTAAGTTTCCACTCTTAAAGGCTTGCCAAACTCTTGATAACGCTTATAAACTAACTTTAAGACCTTCACCATTTAATTGGATAGCAAAAATATCCCGTGAAAAATTGGAGCCGAAGAGCTGTCTTTGGCAGTCAACATCTTGAAAAAAGTGTTCCTTAGAATAGTCGTTTCGTTAGTCATTTCTCGTATGCTATTATATGTGACATTTAATTAAATAACGTTCTGTACCTATTTTCGGTACTAGTCCATCACTTAATTATTGTTTATACCTTTCAAAATAACATCTACTCAAATTCTCATCAGTCTGAAATACGCATAATCTTAATATAAAATAAGTAAATAGAGGTTGAACGAATATAAATTTAAAGTTTCTTTCTTTTTTCCCACGTACTATTAAAAACTTTGGACAGTTTTTGTTTTGTTTTTTATCTCCGGTAGTAACTGACGTATGTGCTGGATATTTTAATAGCATTATAGAGTTCTAATTTTTTGTTGTTTTTTTTTGGGGGGGGGGACGAAGTCTCCTTTTACAGTCCAATTAAGATAATAACTTTAAAAATAATTCAATTACAGATATTGCTAACCTAAATTACAGCTGTAAGGTGAATCATACACCATTTATGTTCACATGTCTGACATTTGGAGAGGGGAAGGATTATAGGGTTATCCTTGAGAGGGCTGGGGGTCATAAATACGAAACAGGTATATTCTTAGCTCACCATTCTTCAGTTTGTGGGGTGGGGGCCTTTTGGACCAATCTCAGAGGAATCTCTTTCTATCTCACCCTGCTCTCAGTGCTTATGCATGTTTGACACCCTATTTGATATCATGTGTCAATTATATCATTCAGGGACCAGTACTTCAGAGATTTCATAACCCTATTTTGCGTTTATTCTTGCCTCACATAGTTACTAACGGAAATGCTTACACATGATTTTCACAGAATGTAATCCATAAATTCTATTTTTGCGCTGCAGCATAACCGTTCTTAAACCTCCAGTATAAGCAAATCCCGCACAAGCTCTGCAACTTCAGCTCATTCATTCGCTGGAAGCAAATTATTTTATTTCCCTTGCTTAATTCGTGCAAGTTTAAGCTACAATAATTTTCTATACACTACACTAGTAAATTATTTCAATCCTAATGGTGCAAATAATTGTTTTCTGAAAAATTAAGGATGTTTACTCACTTTTCTAGCAAAAAATTCTTATCACTATTAGAATCATATTACTTTAAGAACATTGTTGTTGGCTATAAACCGAGGGCTAAGGATCGTCTTCTTTTTCTTGGTCCTGCAGCAGGAGAGTTTTTCGCCTCCCCTGGCGTCTGAAATTCTAAGGATGCAAAGCAGTAGTCGTTACGTCTCGGTATAATGGACTGATTATATTTTAATTCTGTAGATTCCAGCTTTAACATCTCCCTTAAAGGGCTAGAGGGCCATAAACCAACTGTTGTGCGTAGAAATCAATAATAACCGAATTTATAAAAATTGCTCAGAATTCAGTTTTTAAAGGTAAGAGTAGACTCTCAAAGGAAGTTAATTTTAGCCTTAATTATTCTGTCTTTCTATTTTAGCTATCTGGCTGTGACAAGCGCTGCTTCTGTGAATTCGGCAACGTTACATGCAACGCCCGGTGCCCCCCTGTGACGGCAGTACCACCTAGGAATTTACCATGTGACCCCAGAGATACAAAGCTGGGTCCGGAGTTAAATGATGAATGCTGCATATCATGGCAGTGCGCAGCACCCGGTGAAGGTATAATTATTGCTCATAATTTATATCGCTGTTACAGTTAACTTGTATAAAATGAGCAATTATGTTTGAAACGTGAGTCTAAAGTTACAATTTTTTTCCAAATATACGAAGCTTCGTTCTATATTCAATTTTAAATGCCGCTGTGCAATACTTGGTCGCATGATACTAATTTTGCCTTGATTTAAAACTTGACTTAGTAATTAACTTGCCAACAATTAACTTGCGTTATAGATAAGGACGTAAAACTATGATAAATGAAAATGAAACACTGGCTAGAGTCCATAGTGCTATTAAGGTTAAAAGCTGACTTTTTTCTTTAAGATAACTGAGACTGGAGAAACCATTAAAAAGTATTTATGTAACTGAGGGATTGCGCTATCGTGGTCGTAGAAACTAATG